>NW_010390013.1:96943-121039 GCF_000710305.1 Buceros rhinoceros silvestris | reverse complement strand
GAAAGTTTGGAGGAAATGGGTTGTTTTTCTGTCAGTTCTTGTGTTTGCTGGGTTTCAGGACATCAGCAGTAATGAAGGAAATAGATTAGCAATTGCAGGGCAGCTATTGTTTATGCAGTGTTGACACCAAATGTCACTCTCCTAGAGTTTACCTTGCAAAAATAATTTAATATTGTGCAAAACCGAAGAAGCCTTTCTTCTTTCTACCGATATCACAGCAGTTATTCTTAACATCTGCTCTGCAACGAGAAGGTTTGAGAAGGAAATAATTCACCTGGTAAAGTATTAAAATAAAAGGAAATTATGTTTAAAAACTTTCAAGTATTTATTAACAATGCTTTATTTCTTGTTTTTAAGATGATAAACCTCTATTTTGGAATGAAACAGTAATATAGGAGATCCACAAATCTGACCTAAGAAAACATGATGCTTTAAGTTGTTTCTTTTATTTTATTTAATTCTTCACTGAAATGAAAAAAATCCTCTTCTGAAGTAAGTCTTCTTCTAAAGTCATTAGGGGATTCTCATTCTTGAATCAGCTGATTATGCATTAGGAAAAAATATGAACCAACATATCCTTTCAATCTATTCAACTGAACATCGAGTTCTAGCTAACAACATTTGCTCTTTGAAAATTTCCCAACAAAACTTTCACTAAAATAACTATGCTTCTGATCAATATTTTCCTTGTGAAAACTTGTCATGGGAAAAACATTTCCAGCCTACTGTATTCCTAACTTCCCCCAAAGTGGAGAAAGGTGATTATGAGGAAAACAAATACAGCTGCCTGTTCGGTGCATGTAACAGAGAGGTGAAAAGAGGGAGCCCACTTTATCCTCTGACAATACACTTGATAAAAAGCTGCATAGAAAAAAAGACAGCACAAGAAGCAGGACAAACACCCAGAAGGAGCAACTTTAAGTATCATATTTCCCATCTTATATGCACAAGTGTTTGCTGAGCAAAGCAGGATCATATCAATGGCCCTCCCTGGTAGTGTAAGGATTAGAGAAATTCTCAGCAGCCTTGCTGAGCTACAGACAGAACCAAGCCAGCTGTTCCTCAGTAGCTCTCCCGGTACTACCAGAAAAGACAGAAACTGAGAAAACCCATATGGCTTCTTGGATGCACACTTGTTCTAGCTGTCATCAGTCCTATGGGATTCTATATTTCACTTGTTTACTGTGGTTTTCATTTTGCTGTACATATGTCTCTTCTGTTTGATCGAGTCAATGATTTTGGTAATTATTTCACTAAATGGCTGAACTTATTCTAATAATACAGTTCAAATTATTTAGAATATTTTTCTATAAAGATTTTAATGTCTCATTTTTATTTTCACCATTCATAATTGCAATACTGTATTATATTTATCTTATCTGGAAATGTAACAGACTTGTTTCTCTTAACAAAATACCATTAAAAATCTTGAAAAACTTTAAATATCTCTTTAAATTTTATCAGTTGATAAATTAGCCAGAGCTGACCCATTTTCACAGAGTATTAGTTATAGCAAAAGAACGTTTTTTGCACAGGAAAAACTGAAAAAGCAATGCAAAAATCTTTAGTAAAAAATTCTTGACAGCTTCTGATTCATTTTATTTATGAATGTTGAAGCGCATTCTTCAGATTATAGTATTATATTCCATCAGATATCCAAATAAAAATATTTCTTATCACTAATTCAGATTGCTTCTTACAAGTACTTAGTGTCACAACAGTTTACCTTTGAGACAAAAATTACATATAGGTGCTTTCAACATTGTCTATCCACACTCATTTGTCATCCAAACAGACTGTAGTTTCTGATCTTCAAATATAGGATTTGTTGAATGTTTCATGTATTTATGATTTCATCATTAGTTTCATGTATTACAGACATAGATATATTTGAATTTACAAAGACAGAAGGTTTCAAACTGACTTTAGGAAAAACAAGGTTGGGAAATGCAACCTTGGCATTCTTATTCACAAAATTTACTGCAGCACTTCAATGAAAATTCAGCAAGTAAGTTGAAAAAACTCCAGCTAGTGTGAGAAGGGCCTGGCAGATTAGTCTGAATCCAAAGTGAAAACAATTTGTCACTGGGAGAGCTGGCTAGGCTGAGACAGGTCCCATCCTACTGGACTAGAGCAGAACAACTCCAGCTTTGCACCCCACGAAACGCAGACAACAGGAAGATAGTCTAGATATGAAGATTCTTGGGAAACTTTCACAAACAGAAATGTGAAAGCAAGATATTGGCCAGGAGAAAGTTACTACCATTGTTTTATCAGTTTTGCCACCAAATACATATCAGTCTTTTCCTGAGTATTTCTGGTAAGAAGGCTGATGCAATATCATTCTATCAGGCATCACAAAAAGCTGCTAACCAGATGTTTAGTCTTATTTCTTTTTCCCTGTGACTTCCCTAGTGAGACAGTTCCTACACCACGCTTTCTAAGGCATGACCATTAAGGTCATTTTGACCACAAGCTAACCTATTATTTTTTGTGGAAAAAATAGATTAATGGTCTTCAAGCAATTTACTTTTTCAATTATATTTAGTTCATGGAAAGAACAATCTGAATGGGACCTGAAAAGGCAGCATCTTTTGAAGGAAGCATTGAAAAGACAAGTGATGATCCATCCCACCGGCATAACAGTTGTTCTTGCAGCGATTTTCCTAGCAGAGTGAGATTTGCTTTTGAAATGTGACACTTCCAAACAATTACCCACCATGAAGTGAAAAAAAATAGTATGTATTTGCAGACTAAAAATCCTTTTCTCCAATGCTTTTATACAATATTTGAGTCTCTGAAACTCAATTTGAGTCTCTGAAACATATTACAAGGAATTAATATTACAAACAATATACAATAATTGTGTTAGGATTTTTTTTTCCAAGCCTTAGGTTTGGTTGTTTTTGCAGAGTACATGTCTAACCCTTAAACATTTATTAGTCAAACCAAAGCTTTTGGTTATCAGATTCCAAGGCTTTAGCTCTAGCCTCCAGCTACATTTTAAAGATTCTACGGACCTCTCGCCTCTGGGTGTTCTGTGCTTGTTTCCGACTTTCAGGAAGTTTTCTTTAAGATGATCTGTATGCTCTTATTGGAAATCAAATCAATAGCTTAGTAAGTGAGAGGGCTGAATAAGCAACTCAAATGTGCTTGTAAAATGAGAAAGTAACTGAAAACAGTCTGATTTAAAACTACCTTTTGCCTTCAGTATCTGATTTTTCCTCATCAGGATTTTTGTATAACGAACAATATGGTTTAATCAGTTCTTTGATTTATGTTGTGAACCCTGAGAAAATTAATTATATTTGTAATCAATTTGTGAAATTACTGCAGGAAGCAACATTTTCAGGGTATAAAGCAGTTGTTTCACTCATTTTTGTTCAAGATTTAGGTCATAAAGTCTCCTGATGAAGTATGTTTTCAAGAAGCAGCTCCCATTTATAGTGTTTATTGATGTGGGTAGTGTCACTACCAGTACTATAAGTGAGGAGGATGCATGCATTGAATAAAAAATATCCAGGACATTCAACTCAAAATTTTATGAGATTTATGAGAATCAAGATTGTGGGTCTCCACAAGAGACCCGGAAATCCTCAATCACATGGCTTTTCCAGCTCTTCCCACCACACTAGTTGCTATAAGATACCTATAGCAATACCTATACTAATAGGTACCTGCTAGAAGCTCTTGGTGTTCCTGCAGACAGTCACTTCAGATTCTAGAACATTTTGCGTGGCTTCTGTTGACAGGGAAAAATATATATAGGAAAAAACACATGAGAAGAAGAGCTACGTAAGATCAGCATCACCTCTGCTGCAAGCCATACCTGACTGGCACAGTCCTAAAACTGACTGAGACATGCTCTTATGGTTTAATCCCACTCTGAGACCTCTCTGTAGATCATGGTTACCACTTCTCTACTGAGAAAGAAAGCTATCGACGTAGAGATAGTTTTAGTTTGACCAAATCTGAGGATCTCTGAATAGAGTAATATAAGTCTCGGAGACAGAGAAGAGTCACTGATATGAAGTCTGCTTTAGCTCCCTTTATCTCGCCTTTCTTCTCTCAGTATCATGATCTTTATAATCCATCGAGCTAGTTATGAAACCATATACATGTGATATAGTACTTCATATCAGAGAGAATAAATGTATCAGTCAGGCCAAATTGCAGTAATGTTCTAATCTTTAAGTACATTGTTTTATGGTGTAGAATGAAATCATAGTTTGCAAGGATATCCCATAATCACCTCCAGTTATTTGCTCCACCAGGCTACATTTACATGGCATGTAGCTGCGATGTGGATGAGCTGGATGTGGTAATATGATGCTAAGGTGCCATTCAGCTTTCGGGCACCCCAGATTATAGAAGCAGACCCAAATGTTTCTACTTTATAGCTTCAAGACTAAAAAGCATCCCTGCTTTTGGTGGTTAATTAAAACAGAAAGAAATCTCTGAAAGGTAGTCCATAGCCATTATCGTCAGGAGAGGTATTGCCAAAATGTTGGTTTATTGTGCAGAGTCTATTTCACAGTGTAGGTCTTTATAATGTTGTTAAAAACATTAAAATTAATTAAAAGTTATGATAATGCTTGTTTAAAAATAATTGATCCAAAATTAGAGATTTCTAGACTCAACTGTTTTAAGCTTAATGTCTTTTGAAAATATATTTTTCTATATGAAATTAAGAAATACATTTCCATCCAGGAATAAGTGAGTAATTTTTTTTTTTTTTTTTAATTTGGTTTAGAAGAAGAACCAAACTCTTCTGGAAATTGTGTCTTTATTTTGATGATATCAATATGTTGCTGGAGTGAAAATGCAAAATTATGCTAATATTATTGTAAGCTTCACTGTTTCAAAACTACTTAAAAGTGTTGACATTCAATTACCATCACAATTACAGCCTGAACACAGCTGTGTTGAAAAAAAATTTAGGTTTTGTGATCTGTACAGTGGCACTGGTACTAGTGAAACAAGTTATAAGCAGGAGGAAGAAATTTTTATATAGGTCATTGCCTATATGAAAGCATCGCATCTTCTATTTCTAGCAATAACCAGATGGCATTTCATTCCTAGAAACACTAGGTGCCCTTCTCCATTCTCCTCCAAAAGAAAGAGAGCATCAAGGGGTAAAAAACCAGGAGCTGTAGATAAAAGCAGTTACTGAGGACAATGCATGAAGAAAAGGGACAATCAAAGAACACAAAGTGCAAAAGCAAGAAATCAAAGGGGTCCACCATTCAGGTAAGGCACAGACAGCAATGAAGGCACCACCAACAGCATTCAAGTCTGCTTGTAGGTGTCTGGGAAACTGATAGGAGCTGCCCAGTCATGGAGGTGTGATAGGACCAGGGAGATAAAATCATTGCAAAAATTCCCCAGCAACATTCCAAATTTCTGCCCAGCTTTCCCCAGAGGTACTTCTTGCGTATTGATACTGCACCACTAACATCCACAGATGGAGTTTCCTGCTCGGGGAAGACTCAGTCCCTGTGTGCCAGGCATCAATATCAGCCTCACAAGCCTGTGGGCATTCTTAACTGAATTTTTTCCTGCTTTAACTCCCACTTTTACTGACCAGTATCAGAGACTGAAATAATTAGTGAAGTGGACTTTTAATTTGACCTACTGCAGTCATTGCTATATTCGTATGAACGGTAGTGATCAACCACCCCAAGAATAGTTTTGTTACTCTCAACTGTAAGAAGTCTGGGCAGACTGCACTTACATACCTGTCCTTTTACTGCTGTTAATCAATCATGCCTTCTTGCACATTAGCTTGTTATGTTTTGATTAGGCATGGAAAAAGATGAATTACTCTAAAATATATCCAGGACCTTTTTTATGCATTTTAATTTTCTGTGTCCCTTGCCTTCTAATCTGATTAAAACAGTGTGCTTTCCCATTTACATTCCCATTAATCAATAAAGCTGCTTCACAATGTAGTACATTAATCAATATGAGTAGAGGTCCATATTGCTGCATACTGAACATGTTATTTACTTTCCACAGTAATATTACATAGTTTTCTTCAATATACTGCCAGAAAATATACTACCTGATTTCCCACTGAAGTTTTTAGCTATGTCAAAGAAGAGGAAAAATACTAGTCCTATCTACCCATATATAATCCTCATTGATAGGCGAGACCAAGAAAGGTGAAAGGGTTTCACTGGATGCCAAGATTTTTTAGTGGCTGAGTTCATCACCCAGTCCCGAGGCCTCACAATTTCAAGCATATCCTGCGAGCCCTGAGGCTATCAAAATCAAATTGATCATGTCAAGAGCACGCTCCAGCTCCCAGTGTGATCAGGTTTGGTCAAGGGGATATACACGATAAAGTATGTTCTCTTGTAGGGGGCTCTACTTTCTACCACTTTTGCATTTGTCTAATTCAGAGATGTTTGTAAAAAATACCAAGTGCAAGGCCTACCACAGCCCCAGGCAAATACCCCACCAAGGCATACCCAGCTCTGAAGGAATACTCTGTGTAGTAAATGGTGACATTTACTGCTTTGCTTCCTTTGTTTCTAACTGAGCATGTGCAATCAAATTAGAGAAAATGAATCAGACCAGGCCTGCAAAGCAGTAACTGTCAAGATTTGTTCAAATCAAAAATAATCCAGGTGATGCACTCAACAGAGCTTTCATTCATTTTAGCAGTGACAGGGTTAGGCATCCAAAATCAGAAACCATGGCATAAGAAGGCATGGTATTAATCAGATCAGAGGTGGTAATTATACAAACATGCTGGAGCAGTGAGGAGCAAAGTTGTTCCCCTAACAGAGGACATTTCTCAACAGTAAAAGGGATTGGTAAAAAATGTTTAAAACAACCAATTATCACCACCATCCACCAGAAAACTTTAAAGGAATGTTTCAAAAATGAGGTAGGAGGTCTTTTATGAGTTCAAATGTATTATTTGGCTCCATAGGAAGGAAAAACTGTCTTTCCATATTAAGTTTTAAAAATGGCCTGGAACCGATATCCCTTTCCCAGAAATACAAACCAGAGCTCTATATTAGCTGTGCAGTCTGAATACATAAATAATTGATTTTGTCTTGACTGCAAGCTTCTTGGAGTACTGCAGTTACATATTTGGTGGTCCCTTGGTTCCTTCTTGTCTGAATGCTCTTGTGCTGATGCCTCTGCCTGTCTGTGAGTTCTTGGTATAGTAACGATGATTTATGTTGCTAGTACTCTTAGCATCTGGGAACTCAGAGCTTCTAACTCTCTGACCTGCAACAGGTAATAATAGCAATACCATAATCAAGTATATGAAGATGACAATGGAATAAAAGATATGCTCAAATAACCTGATTTTATTAGATGGTGCTCATGTGGAGCTCTGGTTCTTAGCTGTTTATGTTACCTGCTTAAACACAGCTAGTTCTGGTGTAAAACAATGAGTTCTAATTAACAGACGAAGCCTGTGGAGCTCATAACAAGAGGCACACAATCTAATGTGTTGCCTGAAAGGAGAATTTTTAAGATAAGATAAAACTTTTAGCAATGAGGGAAAAGATGTAGAGCCCATAGCAATGTGAGCTGCTGAGCTGGCTGTGTAGAAAAGAGTAGAGAAGAAACTGGTTTGGTCCTGGAGACCTGGGCAAGGAAATGAGCAAAACTAGACTGGACATACACAAGTCCATGAGGAGTTGGACAATGCCTTTGAGTAGCTCCTCTCAATTATCTTTAAAAAGTCATGGTGGTCTGGGGAGATTCCCGAGGACTGGAAGAAAACAAAGTCGTTCCTACTTCGAGAAGGGCAAGAGGGAGGATCTGGAGAACTACAGGTTGCTTAGCTTCACCTTTATCCCAGGGAAGGTGATGGAGCATATACCTCTGGAAACCATTTCCAAATTTATTAAGGACAAGAAGGTGATTTGGCACAGTCAAGATATATTTAGAAAGTGAAAATCATGCCTGACCAACTTCATAGCCTTCTGCATGAGTATCTTGGTGGATGAGTGTAGAGCAGCAGATGTTGTCTTGACTTTAGTAATGTGTCATGTTTTAATACCAGCCAGCAACTATGCACCACACAGCTGCTCGCTCATTCTTCCATCCTCAGTGGGATATGGAAGAGAATTGAAAAAATCAAGCTCATGTGTTGAGACAAGAACAGTTTACTAACCAAAGTAAAATAAAATATAATTATAATGGAAATTAATATATCAAAAAGAGAAATAAAACCAAGAAAAGAAAGGTGATGCACAATGCAATTGCTCACCACCCACTGACCAATGCCCAGACCATCCGCAAGCAACAATCCACCATTCACAGCCAACTTCCCCCGGTTTATATACTGGAACTGAGCATGACATCATATGGTATGGAATACCCCTTGGTTCATTTGGCTCAGTTGTCCTTGCTGTGTCCCCTCCCAGCTTCTTGTGCACTCCCAGCCTCCACTGGCAGGATAGTATGAGAAGCTGAAAAGTCCTTGACTTAGTATAAACACCGCTTAGGGACAACTAAAACATCCGTGTGTTATCAACATTATTCTAATCCTAAATCCTAAACCCAACACTGCTAGGAAGAGAATTATCTTCCAAACCAAAGCCAAAATCAGGACATAAGGGCTTCCATTTTCAACATTATCTACCACAACATCTTCATGAACAAGCTGATGGAAAGTGGGCTAGATACGTGGATAGTTAGGTGGGTTGAAATCTGGTTGAATTGTTGAGCTCGAAGGGTTGTGATCAGTGGCACAAAGTTCAGCTTAAGGCTGAATAGGATCTTAAACTGAAGATTCCTAAGATTCACAAAATCCTGCTTCTTTGTATGTTTGTGTTCAAGCAAGATCTGTAAAATTATATATATATATATAACACATCGAGAAAAGTGATGGATGGAACAATATCCAAG
Organism: Buceros rhinoceros silvestris; assembly: GCF_000710305.1. Taxonomy (NCBI): domain Eukaryota; kingdom Metazoa; phylum Chordata; class Aves; order Bucerotiformes; family Bucerotidae; genus Buceros; species Buceros rhinoceros. The sequence continues at coordinate 112,159 of NW_010390013.1, read as the reverse complement.
TTCTTAATTCTTAACTATTCAAACTGCAAGACAAGAACAGTCTTTAACTGTATTACCCATGGTAGTCACACACCAGAGAAACTGAGCCTAAATAAAATAAATGATTAACCTACATGAATTGGTTTTGTTATTGTTTGCTTTGCATTTCCACTGTTACTGGGGAAGAAAATTTGTTTTTCTACATAGCTTTATCCTGCCCATTAGTAATTTATTTTGGCATTAGAGCAAAGACTATAAAAGCACAAAGAAAAGGTAAAAAGTAATCCAGAGGTGTTTTACTCTTAGACCTCTATTTCACTGTCCTATGTGAAATAAAGTATCTCTGATTCAGCAGTTTGACAAAATTTGTGTGAGAAACCAAGCATGCAACAACTTCGACATAGTTTTTAGGATAAAGGACACATAGTTTCCTGAGGAAAGAGCAGAATAACTATAGCAAAATTATTATGACCAAATTAATTACTGCCATGAAGAATATTAATAGAATTACAATAAAGGTCAGTTAGTGTTCCTTTACTTTATACTACAGGATAGTTTAATAAATCTATACAAATATCTACTCTATGAATGCATGAGTTGTTTCAAGGAACAATTTAACACACTATTTTTAAAACTCCTGTCTCTATGGTGCTCAAGAAATAAAAAGATACAACTTTTTGCTTTCAAAAATTGTAGAGAACACGAATGGCAATAAACTCCCCATTCTCCTCCGTTCTTATTCTGTTTAAGCAATCTTTGCAGGCTCAGCTTAAGAGCAGCTGGTGGCAGAATGGTGGTAAGCCTGAAAACATAATTTTTTAACATATAACCATTTGAAATGAACATCCTCAACGTTCTGTATTTTAAGCATATATTCATCTGAAAACTCTAATTCAAAATAAAGTTACTTAATGCGCTTCACCGAGACAAAGAAATAATACAAAATGCCTGGGGACCAGCATGTATGGGAAACGTCAAATTTCCATCAAAACTTGGCTTTCTATTTCTGCTAAGCTTAATTTATATGCCATGAGTTTTTACACTTGAAAATGTTGGCATGAGATCTCACAGGTGCAAATAAAGCAAGATTAATGCTTCCTTGTTTTCTAGTGAATAGTAAAGCATGCACTACCGACTTGCATTTCAAATGAATTGCCAATGAGGTAGATTGGGAATTGCAATTAGTTACTCAGTGTGAGTAGGTAGTTAAAATATCTTTAGGAGAACTGAAGTGTAAATGAAGCTGTGTGTCATTTTGTTAACCTGTGCTTTCATTCATTTCATTAGCATGCCATTTCAATATCCATATAAAACTAGGTGATTTAAAAACTCACCATCATCATCCAACATACACAACTCCTCAACCATTTCCATTTATGTAAGGGGTTTGGTCATTTTGTCTTCAAGATCCAGTTGTGTTTAAGATCCAGGCAATAGTTTTTTCATACCTTTCAGTAAATTAACAGCATGGGTTTTGTACAATAGATAGGGGCGTTCAAATCTGGGCCAATGTAAGTCTCTGTTTCAGGGTGATCTAAAAAACTCTACCAGCCCAGTGACTATACTGACTAGAACTGTACTGATAATAATAGATACCTTGTTGAAAGGTACCTGAATTTTGATGCCTCCCAACCCCACTCTCACTTTCTCTGTGTTAAATGGCAAAATGCTTGGAGATTCGTGAGTACAAGGTTCCAGAAAGAAATAAAGAGTAATTACTACCAGGCTTCAGTTTAGTTGTGACGTGATTTGAAGTATGTAGAAGAGCTGTATTACAGGATATGGCAGCATGCAACACTTTCACTAGAACTGACAAAAAGTAGCGACCTTTCACACTTTCATTCTCTTCTTTCTTTTCTTTTAGTAATTCTGTTTCATTATGACTATTACTGATGTATGTGAGACTGCACCAAAATAACCAAGAAAGGATTTGGGCTCTATGTCCCTGATTTTTAAAAAGCATCCACTACCTCCTAATAGGCCCAGTGTGGCAAACAAAGAGCTTAGCAGCTTTGAAAACATGCCCATTATTAACTTCTAAATGTAGCATTAAAAAATCAGTAAAGAGCATGAAGATCTAACTGGAATCCTTCAGTCATGGTGAGTTTTTGAACTACTGTGTGAACGTACTTCTCTGCGTTACCCACCTGAGGGAAATGGCACTGGCACAGGGAGTGAAAAAAATGGGGTTCTTCAGTGTAGCTTGATGACCTTAGCAGTATGAAGCCAGATTTCTATGCACGACCAAATGCTGCACCATGATGCTTGCATCTTATAAAATGTTGAAGTCATACGTGTTCCAGCTTTTGACAGAGCTGTGTAACGGTTGAACAGATAGTTTTATAAGCTTCTAAAAGATAACACATGTTCCTTCATGGCAGCTTGAATTCTCTGACCTTGATGTGACATATTGCAGATCATAGAGCCTTATTTATTCCTCCAGAAATGGAAGGTGATTGGACTGCAAAGGCCTCTGCACTATAGATTTTTAACGTAAGGTGAGGAGAAACCTACTCTTTAGATGCTATGACAGAACATGTGATAAACTGTGTTATATTTATGGGACTGTTTTATAAACAATAACAGGACAAAAGAGTCTCAACACTGACCAACACAGAACAGGTATATGCAGGAAAGGAATACATCATTATTTGTTCTCAGAGGTGTGAACTTGATGAACATTAACCAATAGAGATAATAGATGGATATGTGGTTATACCAGTCGCCCTACAGACCAAATAAATCCATATATATCATAAAGAGGCTCCTTCCTCCATCTGAAAAAAAACATTAAATAAAGTAAAAAAGATTAAACAGGTATCTTGAGAGAACGAAAAGCTATCTGGTAATGCTCCTTTTTGTCTCTGTAAACCTGATACGTAGCAGATCAAGTTTTCATAAGATTTTTGTTTACCTATGATCAACATCCGTGGTTGAAAAGAAATGCTCTTCTCACATTACTTTGATCTCTGCACTTAGAGTAGAAGCAATTTGTTTGTGTCTACATTTGAAGGAGGAAAGGTAATCCTAGAGTTGCCCAGGACTGTCATTTACAAATGACTGCCCATTACTCGTACAAAAGAAGTTATTTATAACTTGGTCACTATAAGAATACAGAGAATTACAACCTGTTTATTTTAGGCTTAGTAATTTGCCCTTAGGTTCATTAGCTCATAATTATATGTTTCTTTCTTCAACTGATGGCTCAGGGGACAGACATAATATTAGTTATTTGCTTTAACCATTAGGAAATTGTTCAATTTGTGCTCTAATTGACTGAATTACACCTGCGGAGGTCTAAAAAATTTCATTATCACCTGTGCCAAAGCAGTGTGTATCCTATTACCTACATTTATGGGTTTTTTCTATTTTAACCCCATCATTACCAGTTCTGTGCATATCACTACAATGAAACTGCAGTAATTTCCAAGCTTTATTTTACATTTGCATGAATGCTAGCAACTACAACACTTGATTCTTCCTGCTTTTTGCTAATTTTCTTTCACAGTTAGCTCCACATAGTTCAATATCTAGAGAAAAACCCTGGAAGTAGCAGCAAAATAAAAATATTTTCTTAGAAAGAGATAAAACCTGCAAAGTAATTTCATTAAACAAAATTTAAAACTTCTTAATGGGACAGACATAATATCAAGTGTGCTGTGCCTAGGAAAAGATAGACCTCTTAAAGCTGCATCGGGACGTATATTTAACGGCTATTTCTCTCAGGTCTATTTATACGATAAATTCTTTGGAGTACGCATCTTGCACGTTGAAATAACAGGCTATCTTCTGCCATAAACATAATAATAAACTGAATTGCATTCATCTGGCTGAAGATAAACTTCTTATGTCTCTCTACGTATTTCAGGTTAACTTTGCGAGTTGTCTAGCCCTGGACCCTACAAAGGTCTCTTGGCATGGTTGCTTTATGAGAAAAAGAGCACTAAATTAATTTTGGGTTAAAATAGATTTGTGTGTGTGTTTTACATCCAAAACTGGTCAAGGAAAAAATATTCAAATTGAATATTTTTATGTTTAAAGTTTTCAACTAACTTATAACTCACATAAATCTCATGTCTGAGAGGCAAGCAAGAATAATTACTATACCAAATTTCACAGTTTTGCCATCATTCTCAGCTACTTAATACTTTTCTTTGTTCATTGTCACACTACAATTGACAACTCACAGAGTGGTGCATGGACCCCTGTTGGGAGTCTCTGAAGACATGTAAAGGGTAACAGTTGTCATTGGTCTAAAATATTAGGAATTCAGCAGCCAAACCAGGTTATGTCCTGGCTTCATATTCCAACACATGTATTGCATATTCTATCTTTCCCTGCTACTGGTGTGAGTGGGTCTTTTTAGGTGTGCAGATTGAGGAAAGAGGCTGATAGTCAGCAATAAGCAGCAGAAGAGTATAAAAGTTCTGCGAGGTGTGTCTGCTGCCTTTTGGAGCCACTTCTAAGTGAAGACTTGAGGGAACGTATTGCTTCTCTTTTTCCTGTTTCATGATCAATTAAAATTATATTTTGCTTTTTGCTTTTCTGGAATATGCGAGCTCCTCAAGCATAAATTTTCAGCAGTTATGGATAATTGGAAGCTGTGGTTCCCACAGTCTTGAACTAACCATGTTATTTTCTGTTATAATACCACTGATTTTCATAGGAATTCTAATTGAGGAACTGCAGACTAACTATTCAAAATAGCAAGCATGATCTAATTTTCAGTAAAATACAAGACAAAGAAAATTAAATCTGTAAGTAATTTTTAAACTTACAGAAAGTGTGTATAAGCAAAATATCTTTTAGCAGATTTAGCTGTTAGAAAGTAAGGATAATATTTTAGAAATAGTAACGATACTGTGTTATTGGTATTATTTTCTGTAATGGTGAAATGCTTCGTTCAATTGTGTCCTAATTTTATATTCTAGTTTGTATTTGCATATGTGAAAAGATGCTGAGCATAATGTCTCCTTCACAATGCTCTTCTTTGCACTGATCTTTTGGTTCCCAGTCAGGATCTTTAAGTATTGCATCAACGATCATGACTTGACATAGAGGTGCACTGTTCAAAAAACTATCAAGATAACAAGTCATTCCAAAGATTGTGTTGAATTAAGTTATTTTCTTAGTAACTCTGCCACCTGCAGCACTAAAGAACAAATGTCTTCATGATGGACAGGTCAAACATAGTTTTCCACAAGCTGCCCACAGCTGTTCTTTCTTTTCCTAGTGAATTAACCACTTCATTGCTGTTCATTCATGCATGTGCCATTGTAGTTTTAAGGGAGAATGGTATTCATTGAATGGAAAATGTAGCTTAAAGGTCTAGTCTTTCTGAATCGGCCTCATTATACTGAACCTACTGATATGTCTTTTAATATTGAAGGAACTGCTTATGCCTTTCATTATAAGTATATGCAAGAACACATAATGTTACTTAGGGAAAAAAACCCTGAATTTTGAATAATCAGTGTTGGTAAGATCATCAAGAAAAGGTAACAATGTTGGTTTGGGGTTTTGTTTTGTTTTTTGTAACTAGCCATATGCCCTGTAAGACTGAATCCACAAAGAAAGTAAAGGAAGAATTAGGTGATAAAAATGAGACTTTGAGTTTTCCAACGTCGATAGAGAATACTTAATAAGGTTAAGAAGTAATAAAAAACTAAATATAATCTGCATGCTAGAAAATCTAACTTTTCAAGTATTAGCAGCAGGAAGCGCTTTGTGGGGTACAAAATACAGGTCTATGCATCTCTTGGACCAGAGGTTGTTTGGGTATTTGTCTATAATTCAAGTTCATTGTAATATAAGAAATTATCTATTACATCATAGAATGTTTGTACATCTGCTAAGAAGGCTGGTTATACAGTTCCATACCTCATATGGCAAATAAAAAATGAAATTTAAATCCTTGAGCCATGATAAAGTACTAATTCAGTGTCAAGAGTTTTCTAGCTGTTACTTTGCTCTGTCATGAAGATTCTTAAGTTAATTCTAAGGTGCTTGTCATGAATAATAAAGTCAGTGCAAATGGTTAAGAACTTTTTATTAAATCTTTCAAGTCTTTATAATCCATTCTATTTTATTTGTTCACTTGTAAATTAACTTTCAAAATAATTAACTTCCAAAATATTTTTGAAAATTCATTGAGCTTTTCAGGGTTTCAGTTTTTATATATATCCGTGTGTAGTTACTGAAATTCTTCCTTTTACTGGTAATTCCAAGACATATTCAAACTTTTACAAGATTATAAACACTGCAAGGAAGGAAAGTAATAATCATTCAGAAATCTTTGATTTTTAATTTATACAAGGGAATGTAAATTCTTTCTTATACCAAAAGATTTGGTTGCAAAATATTGTTCAGTTTTCTTCAAAAGTAACTAATCCATTAAACTTCAAGATTAAAAGGAACCATTCTTAGGGACTCTTTGTTTCTTGCTTTGTTATTTACAAGAGAGATCAAGAATTTCTCACTAATGTGGTTTTTCTGCAAGCTTTTCTACTGCATGAAGTTTTCCACGGATTTTTTAAATAAATGCCTCAGTTAAGCAAAAGCTTACCTGACCTGGCCAAGGGAATATGTTAGATTAAATATTAATCTCTTCCTCTTATACTGGGCTTCCTGGCTTCACTGCGATTGTCGTGATGTCATCTTTAATGAATCCTGCCAAAGGACTGTTGATCATTTCTCCACTTCTTTGCAATATCTACACACCACCAGTGAGAGGTCATGATTTCAACTGCCAACGATATCCTGATAACAAGTGATTGAACATCTTCTCAAATTATACAACTAATCTCCTGTTCACAGATACAGGAAATATTTATTCCACCTGAAGTGGCACAGGCAGTCTTCTTCAAACCTGTACACTCTCAATGCTACATAATGATTGTTTTTCAGTTAGGAGCAAAAGAGATGCAATTCCTGCGGAGGAGCTGCTAGCCTGTGGTGTAGAGAAATAATGAAAATAGACAGTGAAAGTATGTTTGAGGTATACTTTATTAACAAGCTTCCTGCAGGATCTACCTCAGTCATTCTCCATATATTATCACTTTTAACCAAAGCAGAATGCTTTGGCTGCATTTATGAATGCACTTCTCCTCATGGAGGACAGAAGAAAAGAAACTAACTTTATTTCATGCATTACAGTCCACTCAAATTTCAGAGTACTTGCTTATGAGCACATAGATGTTTTTGTGACTCTTCAAAAATATTTGAGAAAGAAAATGAAATTGGAATGTTGCCCATTCTAAAATGCCCATTCTAAATGCGCAATTAGAATGCCCATTCTAAAATTTTATTTCTGCAAACTGTTTGACTATAAAAACACATATTTGCTTTAAAGCTTTATTCCAATATTTTAACTTTATCTAAAAATTCAGAATATTGCAAACCTTTCTGCCCCCATATTATTATTTACAATGGAAGTGCTCATCACTAGATCATTACCATAATGGTACTCCTATATGAGGACCCAGTGTTGTGTGATTGAAATCACTGTGAAATTAGCAGAGAATTCAATGAGAGCAGTAACAAGTCCAAATAAGAGTAAATTAAAACCAAATAACCCCAAATAGTACTTCTATTATGCCAAAGAACAGTGCAGGAGAAAGATTTCCTGTGGCATTAGCTGGATCATTAGGGTATTGCTTCAATACTCAAACTGGTGGACTTATAGAGCAAATGTGTGTTGTCTATCAGCGTATTTTATACTTAGAAAGAAAGATCTTTTAAGGTAATACACAAATTTTACATTTACATTTAGGCAGTTGCTGTTTTGCAGTGCACCTCAGAGAAGAAGTGGCTTGAGTTCAAGCTGTAATTAAAATGTTTCTTTTATCATTTTTAGCATAGCCCCCAGTGAATCTGAAGCAACAGCAAGCCTGTTAAACAAGATGAAATAAAGTAACATATACCTTTTCTGACAAGTATTTTACTGGTTTTCATCATCTCATATAAATAAACCCTGAAATCTGTGCCAAGGCTTGTGGACTCTCTAATGGAATGTAAAATCTTCCAGCAGGAGCAAGCAAGCATGATAAGGCAATTAATGCTATCACCGTCTTTGTTGACAATTGCCAAGTAAGATATAAAGAACAAATTATTCCAGGTAACTCATTCGCGGAAAGATCAAGGATTGTTGTGTTTCCATTTAGCTTAGCTGAATATGATTATCCGCATTTAGAAAAAGGCCGTGCAACTGAAGTAAGGATCTTCTTTCACAGGCTCTGTTTCAGCAACAGCTCAGGAGTGGATTTTTTAGATTGATACATTTAAATACAAGAGGAACAAATTTAATTACCTTCCATATGTTACATTTTCTGAGAACAAGATAAATAGGTGATTGTTTTACACTTTTGTATGCACACAAACGTAAAAAGTTGAGTAGTTCTTGACAAATTTTGTGTCACACTCAGCCCTACTTAAAATAGATATTTTTTTAATTTCATGGGGGATTTTATCCACAGTCTTGAAAAACTTTTATGGACAAAGAAAAATAAGCTTTAATTAGAGTATATTGAAATAGCTTCTCTGATGTAAATTTCTTTAAGCTGACTAATTCTTGATTACTCCCCCAGAAGATATGAAACCTGTCCACTTTATGACAGACCACAAGGAGGTCACTGAAACACAACCCACATTTATTTATCTGTACAAAGTCCTACTTAAAATCATTGTCATCAAAAATACACTGTCTTAAAACACAATTGCTTGTGGTTTGCTTGTTTATTCTAACATTCACTAGCTCTGAGTAAACATTGAGTCTTTTAAAATTCATTATTTCCCAGCACAGTGAAAGTAGTTAGTATAGTGCAGTGTATTCATTCCTGCTGTCACTAATATTTCAGATTTTCCCCATGGTGAGTAATTTGGCCCCTTTTAAAGTGCCTAATCCAATGGGTTCTATCTAATGGTGAGTTTGAACTGAGTTTCTCTACAGGGAGAACTAGTTTGTGTGTAATAAAGTTTTAGAGCAATTTGTCCATTTGTATTCACAAATGTGGACAGTTCTTCAGCAATTATGGTGCAGTGAAGAAGAGATAAAACTTTCAATGGATTAGGGCTCAAATGACTTCTGGATTGATTTTTTTTTTCTTTCATTTATGGTATTATAATTATTACTATTTATGAATCCCGTTTTCCAACACATCTAAGTAAAACTAGTTAGCATTCATTCATTTTTAAGGGTGAAACTATTCAGCAAATTTTCAGATTGGGCTAAAAAATATTTTCATTTGTTCCATCTGTATTTTTTCATTTAATTTTTGTTATATTCCCTTTTTGACATGAAGATATTGATTACTATCAAAATATTCCATTACTCTGCATTTTTTTAAAAAAATCAAGTCCTAAACTCATAAAATTTAAAGGCAATGTTTCCTCAAATTTCCAGATGTTTGCATACCTGTCTACCCTGGAGGTTGCATTGCCCAAGGGATATTTGTGGGTTTGGCTCTTCTATTTCTGTATTTCACAACACTTGGCAGATGGTTTCACTGTGGCTCTGTTTTGTTTTGTAATTGGACAGAGCGGCTACGGCAAATCTTGTAACCAATATGTTGAAAGGTTAACAAAATACACAAAGCTCACTCTTGCTGTCAGAAGAGTTTCTCAGCATCCTGTTTTTCTCAAAGCTCTTGCGAATCGAGTTTTCTCTAATTTCTAACAGTCTTTGTGAGAAAGAGGCTTACTTTAAAAGACGTTTGTTAAAACAGCATTTTGGAGTTCCATGCAGATCCCAGTGGTTGCAACACAAGAATCTACTCAGACAGGATTAACCTTTCAAGTTACCTCTTTCCATGTCTGATTAGGGAAGTGGAAGAAGGTGAGGTATTGAAGGTTTATACCTCAGGAGTGCCCCTGCAAGTACAAGAATCCCACAAAGAGGTGTTTTCTCTTTCCTCAACCTTTGCCTCCTGCTTTCGAACAAAATGGAGGCCTTGCTCTGATCCCATGTGCCAGATCAACCATCTGATGCCTAAAAAAATTAATCGGGTCTGCTCTTGGCTGGGTAAAAGTGTGACCCTTTCCCTCAGTTCTGCTGTGTATGAGATTCACTGTGTGACAGGTCCTGCAAAGTTGTCCCTGGTTTTAAGGAAAGCACAATCATGTTCTGTGTTAATGTGAGCATGCTCAAAGACTTTTAATATTAAAAAAGTTCTTTAATATTTTTAAACAGCATTTTTATTCTTGCTGATAAATGATGCCTGTCCTTTGACAGTTATTTCCTTCCCAAGGAGTCAATATGAAGAGATAAACACTCTCATAGAAGGGCACAGAAGCACAATAAATTCCAGCACAACATTTTTTTCCCCCTGTCATTTCTAATTGTCTTACGATGAGGTGAAGTGCACTAAAAACAAATTTCTGATTTAGCTCTAGCTTGGATAAAATAAACATGTAATGTTCTTTGCAGTTAAGCCCGTGTAAAAATTCAGATGACTGCCAACATTTAACAGGATTTGTAGCATTTAACATGATGAATACCCCAAGCTACTGGCTAATCTTAAGTTACATATTAGACTGATTTTTATATTTCCAGGAGGCCAGGACTTGATCAACCATTCCATCTCTGATCTTGTTATTTTATTCAATAATAGTTAACTTAAATACATTCAATGTATTTTTTCAACCTTGCTCACATTTAGTGCTTTATCTGATGATTTCATAAAGAAAATAGATTGGCTGTATATTTAATACAAAATGTGAAATAAGCCATGGTTCTCTCTTTCATGACATTAAGAAAAAGATCTGCTTCTACTTAATGTCACTAGTTTGATGGGTTTGGCTACCTTATTTTCATCCTGGCAACATTTATTCACAAAAATGGATTTATAAACTGTAATCAATCCAATTCTGATTTTTCCTTTTATTATTTATTTACACTATAGTAGTAGTATCTAGAAACTCTAATTGAGACTAGACATATTAAAAGAGAGATTTATACAAAATATTTCAACTAAAAGAATCTGTGTCCTGAGTCAATAGTTAAATGCAGTAAGGAAAGGAGAGGAGGAAGACAGTTTGGGGGAAGTAAAGTCACTGGCTCCTGTTACACAAAATACCCACAGCCAAGAAAAGAAAGATCTGTCTGAAATTTCAATGCTGTGCTTTATCAACAGGGCTACGTTCCTAAATGAGTAAGATATCAGTTATTACTATGTGCAAACCTGGCAATCAAAATCACATGCCTTAATGTTATCGCCATGGACATCAGCAAGAACCTGTTCGTTACTTTCAATAAGGAATTATAATTCAATAAGGAATAGATTAGTCCCATGAGGCTACGAACTGGTGAGATGAAGGTTCATTGCCTGTCCCAAGAACTATGTATTTTTCATCAAGACTTCGCCCATATTTAATAAAACTTGTCTTGGACATAAAGCTATATACATAGTGCATTATGCTGGAGCATGAAAGAATGTGATGTTGAAGTGAAACTATTGCTGCAGTGGTGAGTACGCAACAGCAAAACCAGCAGCTAAGAAAGGAGAGGTTTGTGGTTTGGTAATGAACAAATTTAATTTCCTGAGAAGTTTTTCACCCCTGACTATGAAGCGCACAGATTTTATGAAGGCTGTAATTTCCACAACTTTCACTACCATTATTCTTCTTGACTAGATCTGTGCTGTTGTACAGATACAGTTATAATAACTGTACTTACACTGATGGCCTGATTACTGTTACCTCAATTCCCAGAGGTCGTTGAAGAGCAAACTGCAGTTCAGGTGCGCCATGCCTTTCACATCCTACAAGGCCATACCAGGATAGAGAACGTTTCCTGGGTATGTACAGGACACTTTTGAACACAGAGTCCAGGCACGGGCAGAACAGAGCTGGCAAATCTTTAAGGACACTTTCCACAGAGTGCAAGATCTGTCAATCCTCCTAGAAGCTCTGCTAAAGCATATGGAGGACAGGGAGGTGATTCATGATAGCCAGCATGGCTTTCATCAGGTCAAGTCCTACCTGACCAACCCAGCGGCCTTCTATGATAGAGTGACGACGTAGTGGACAGAGGAAGAGCTATGCATGACGTCTATCTGGACTTCCATAAAGCCTTTGACGCAGTCCTCCACGATATCCTTCTCTCTAAATTGGAGAGATATGGATTTGAATGGTGGATGGTTCAGTGGATAAGGAATTAATTGGATGTTTGCATCCAGAAGGTAGTTATCGATAGTTTCCAGTTGGAGATCAATGACAGTGACCTCTCGGGGTCCATACAGGGACCATTGCTGTTTAGTATCTTCATCAGAGACATAGACAATGGGATCGAGTGCACCCTCAGCAGGTTTCCAGATGGCACAAGATGAGTGGTGCATTTGACACACCTGAGGGATGCGATGCCATGCAGAGGGACCTGGACAAGCTGGAGAAGTGGGCCCACGTGAACCACATGAAGTTCAACAAGGCCAAGTGCAAGGTGCTGCACCTGAGTCACAGCAATCTCTGGTATCAGGCTGGTATCAGGTTGATATCTCTGGTATCAGGATGATGGGATTGAAAGCAGCCTTGCAGAGAAGGACTTTGGGGTTTTGAAAGATGAAAAACTGGACATGAGTGGACAATGACGACTCGAAGCCCAGAAAGCTGACTGTATGCTGGGCTGCATTACAAGAAGCATGTCCAGCAGGTCAAATTAGGTGATTCTACCACTCTACTCCATGCTGGTGCATCCTCACCCAGTGCACTGTGCTCAGCTCTTGAGATCTCAGCACAAGTAGGACGTGAACCTGTTGGAGAGGGTCCAGAGGCAGTCCACAAAGATGATCAGATGGATGGAACACTTCTGCCATGAGGACAGGCTGAGAGAGTTGGAGTTGTTCCACCTGGAGAAAAGAGGGAGACCTTATTATCTTTCGGTATATAAAGGGGGTTTCTAAGAAAGATGGGGAAAATCTTTTCAGCAGGGCCTGCTGCAACAGGACAAGGGGTGCAATGGAAGAATGGGTAGTGGTTTTAAACTGAAAGAGGGAGATCCAGACTAGATATAAGGAAGAAAATTTTTACAATGAGGATTGTGAAACACTGGAACAAGTTGCCCAGAGAGGTACTGGATGCCCCCTCCCTGGAAACATTCAAGGTCGGGTTGGACGGGACTCTGAGCAACCTGATCTAGTTGAAGATGTCCCTTCTCAGCTAAGGGAGGTTGGACTAGATGACCTTTAAAGGTCCCTTCCAACCCAAACCATTCTATGATTCTATGAAATTATGTGCACAGTACACACACACAGGAGGACTTATCTCTATCCTTTCCGTAAACAACTGGAGAATCATTGTGATAAGCCACAGGTGTGGTGCTGATCTAGAAAGCTTGTCACCACGGTTTTAAGTAATCAGGATTATAAGAAATGGGATTTTTTTTTTTGTGTTACATTAGATACTTCTATATACATAGAACTGTGCTAAGTAGGTAGATTCATAGAAGTGACCTGACTTCAGACTCTGTAGAAATAGAAGGTGTCTTAATAATCTTACTATCACTTCTTTAATTTTCTGTACTTGCTCACTACATGCTTTCTTAGTTTGATGCACCTTCTGCTTATCAATTTCCTGCACAAGCACAAACACAGCACTTGTTAAATAAATAAATAATCAATTTAATGATAATAAATAATAATAGTAATAATAATCATAGAAAGCAAAGGAAAAAAATAAAGCTGAAGATAGACCATGCCTCTCACCCTAAGTTATTGTACACACTTAGGCTTGGAGACCCAAATCATAAACTTCTCAGATTTTCATTCAGAGGATTGGATACACAAAATGTTGTTATCTACAGAGGGATAAAAATAAGATGAGAAGCATTTCTGCACAAAACATTTTCTCTTAGAATATTCTTAGCAATTTGTACTTAATGTTTTAAACAGCTTATTATTCTTAGGACACATAATTTTGGTTGCATAGACAGACACAGCAAGGTGTAAACCAGCAAAGAATTAAAACTTGAGTCCCACAAGTGTCCATATTCCTACGCATAACTTTGGGGAGTAGAAGCAATAGACCCATATTTTCATACAGCAAACCTAACTAATAAGATTCTGAACGAGTGGCTGGCCACTCACGTGACTACGCTTAGGTTGTGCCTGTTATGTCCGTGCAACTTGTAATTGTTTCTGTTACAACAGCGGTCTCAGAAGTGGCTACCTTTTGATATTCTGCTTCAATATGAGAAGTATTCTTCATCTGTGACTTTGGATCACTTTTTATTTCTGAGGTGATGTATGCTGAGCGAATAAAAGAGCAGTTAATAGTGCAAGGCATTCAGAATGTGTTTCCAGAGGAGAGAAGCAATGTATCACAATTAACAGCCCATACTGAACCTTTCACTGCCCCCAGACCTTGAAAGATTGTGCCTCGTGGCTTTGTTCTCCCTAACTCTCCCTAACCTCAGCTGAATCAAGCTTCTGACATATCTTATATGGTTATGTGTCAAACAGTAAATGTTGAAAAATAGCCTAAATTACTGTCCTAAAGTACTTGGAGCTTGCATTAGTTCTTTAAATAGATGTGTAGCGGCTGGTGTTGCTTTTATTTTTGTCACATTTCTGTTTACACAAACTGATGTTTAACTGGAACTCATGTTGGGCATCCATTAATGTCTTTCCATGTAGTCTAAAGCTAATAACAGATGTTATTAGTCTTCAGAGAAGATTAGGGTTTTTTTTTTTCAGCATAGACAAAAATTATACTAATCTGGGCAACAAACCCATTAAGCCAAACTGATCCACACAGCCAGGGCAAATTGAGAGGGAAAATGCAGTTATTGGTGGTTGTATGTAATGTTCTATATTATGCATGCATAAAGATATATACTATAAAGAGGAACTACGATTTTTACAGAAAAGTATTTTGTTCTGGTTTTACCATTCTACTGATGAGAAATAATGATCTAATATCTACTGTGCAGTCAGAGAAAGCTTTCTGTCTCTCACCTGTTCACTATAGCATTTGCCACAGTGTGTAGTTATTAGGAATAGGTGGAAAAAATCACACCCCTTAGCTTTAGGAGCCCGACCTCAGCAATTAGGATCCCCCTACTCTGTGAAGAAAGGTGGAAATTTTCAAGGGACTATTCAGAATACCTGCATTAGGCAGCAATTAGGATTCCCCCTTCAATTCTTTGAATCCCCTCTAGACGTAACTTGCTCTGTTACCTGTATAGGGAGTGTAAAAGTCCTGAGGCTTGGCAATGAGGACTTCTCTCTTCTACTGCTGCACACTCTT
>NW_010390013.1:90340-96818 GCF_000710305.1 Buceros rhinoceros silvestris | reverse complement strand
ACTCTTTCTGGGACCGAAGCGAAATATCTGTGAATTAAGCTTTTTAATCCCATACGTGTAGTTTATAGGTACTAGATAACACTCACAGTTTAGGCACCTGTCAATAAGTTTGAAAGTTTTTCCCGAGTGGCTGCTTTTAGAAGATGTGTCTGTAATCATTATTGTTCAAGGTTTAAATTCTCTGATTTGACATTCATAGTCTTTTCTATGTAATGGAAACTAATGGAGCTGTTTTGAATTCACAAACTCATTTTGTTCAGGCCACTGGTGAATGTGAGAATCAGTGTGCCTCTTTGAGCCAATGCTGTTTGTGCAGTCTTACCTAAAGAACACAGTAAAAGTTTATGTGTTAATTTATATATACTCATACAAATGTTGTCACGAAAACATTTGTTTTCATACATGTTCATGACAACAAAATATGTTTCTGGACAATAAATGAATGAAGAATTTTAAAGACTAGATTTAAAACTTCACACTAAAATCTCATTTTGAGAGTTGGTCTGTGTAAATCTAGGAAGTTTTAAAGTATATATCCAATCAAAATTAATACTTCTTAATTCCAGATATTGAAGTACCTGCAAAGTCAAGTATCTGCTGGATGAATTCTGGAAAATAAAACAAGTTCAAATGCTGTGTTTTAATAAAACTTCAACAAAATAGGTATGCATGTTAATTTTCACATCTTCACACATTTCCTAAATGGTATTTCGTAAGTAAGAAAGAGAACTGCTGAAGGTATCAAGGTAAATGAACATACTGAAGCTACTGAACAAACTTAAGTCACTGAAACGTAATTAAAAGTAGTTAGTCTAAGAAAAAATACACACCTCCTGATGAATACAATGGGATTTCGTGCAAACCTGGAGTTCCCAATACACACAGTACTGTAGTGTTTCAAAGACATTGACCAGTTCAAAAAGGCTGTAAAATATTCAGTACTAAAACTTACAGCATTATGATAGGAAAAATGTTTTATCGAGTTTGGGTCTTGCAATAAGGTATACAAGAATTTTCTCTCCTCTACGCCAGTAAACCAGCACTCTCTAACACCAAACGTAATTAGTTACAAATTGCCTGTTACAACTTCATTAAATGTCCTTGCATCTCTGCTGCTTAAGCAAGATGTAAATTCTTTTATGTACTTGCCAATTAGTGCATGGGGATTCTGCTTTCCAACTGGATAAAAAAGTAATAAACTGAGCAGTGTGCTGTTGATATCCAGAACTGACTTTTTTTAAAAAATAGTGGAAACAGGTTTAATGCTTCAAATATTTATCTCAATTGAAATTGATTAAAACAATTTGAGGTTCCATTAGATATAGATACAACCCTTTTGTTAACAAAGTCCATCTGGTCTAAGAAAGAAAATTAAGATTCACTAATTGAAATTTGGGAGCTTTTTTCCAAACATGCATAATTCATACTGACAGAAAACAGAAGCTGCTATTCACCACAAACTGTCAAGTAGATGAATGTTTCAGTTAGATGGAATTTAAGATTTCACCAAGCAAGAATCTACAAACGCTTATAGTAAGCCACAGTCTGAGAAAAGAAAATCTGTCCTCTTTTTAGTGATGCAGTAGTAAAATCTTCTCTTTTTCACTGTGAAGCCATCTTAACCTTAAATAGCCCCACATTTGACCTTTCTCATTGCCAGTACTAGAAGGTCCTTTCTAGACCACGAGCATTATTCAGCTGTGCAACCCTGAAACTTCATTAGCCAGTGATTCTCCTTTTTCTAACTTGTCATATATTTAAAGAATGCAGCTTTTGTGTCAAGATGTAATTCCATTTTATAGAAGGCTACATCTAAGTATTCCTCTTCTTGGTTACTTTTCTTCCCTCCTGCTCTGTTCTCTGTTGCTTAAAAAACAATCTCAGATCAGATCATTTATTCAGCCTACAAAGTAGTGCCACAAACAGTTACATTAAAGCAGCTAAGCAGACTGCAAACTGAGATGAAGTCTGGGAAGGAGTAGCTGCAGAGAAGATGGGCCAGGAAATTTTAGGTCATTGAGGCCACCATACACTTTATATCATAGGACTATGGCAAGAGGGACGTTAGCATAAAACCTCTCTGTTTCAGCTCTCAGCCCAACCTTGGAACAGCCGCAGGTGACCCTCTTCTCTTCGAGGTATGATATTTACCTTTATTCATCTTTTCTGAGCTGCAGCTTTATTGTCTTGACATTTTTGAAACATGAATGAAACTACTACTTTTTCCTGAAGAAGTGTGGAAAGTATCTTGTATCAACCGTATTGTTCAACTCAAAGCATGTTTAACTTTTGATGGATCTTTGCCTGCATAAATTTCCACTTAGGGATAACGAAATAATGAAAATTTTACCTTCATGGAAGATATTGTAAATTATATAATTGATTTTATTGGTGTTATATTTTGTTACCCATACAACATTCACTATTCTTGAAAGAAAATTTCGGATTTGAAACATAGTGGTTATGGGGAACAGATATGGGTTTATGGTAGAGATATGGGGAAGAAACTGGTAAAAGAGATGCTGTAAATTAATTTCTTCATTCTGCTTTACGTTATCCTCTGTGAGTATTTTGTATCAAGAGAGAGCTTTGCTGAACTGAGATAAATAATCTCTCAAGTCAGTATACTTAGGCAAGAAAAAAATCAAAGCCATAGCTCTCTGAAAGAAGTACAGGTGTTTTCTGTTCCCTGTGAACCACCTGCTTATGAGTATATACAGTAAAGGGTAGCAGAAGGGAGGTCTGATTTGACGGTAATTCAAAGATGAGAAAAATTATTAGGAAGACAGGTATAAATAAGTGCTGTGTAGATTCAACAAAGTCGTGTAATAGAGTGGAAAACAAAACTTCTCTGGTCTACATTGCTACAGTGAGGCACACATACGCAAAATGAAAAAATACAGTGACATTGCAGGTGCTGAAGAGTGCCCCATGATTTTTCTGCTTTCTCAGCCTGTAATTTTCTCTAGAAAGTGTTACAACCCTCTCCTTTTTTTTAAATATACAGGGACAATGTCAGAAACATGTCATCTGAGATATATTTCAGATTTCTTTATTATGACTATTTAAACTATGCAGCTGGTAGAAGGAAAAAGAACGTATTTGGTAAAATCCACAGAGCAGAGGAACAGAGAGAGCTGCTCAGCCTGTGTTAAGCTGAAGCCCCACATAACCAAATGAGAGATAAGAGGCCCTAACTCAAAACAGACTTTGTATTCAAATTTTATATGACATAGAGCACCAAGTACAGGAGGCAGAATAAAGCTACACCCTATGATGCAGGACTTTGGGATTTAAAGTGGGAATTTTTTTTTAGGGTTTTTATTTTATTTTATTTTTAGATTATACCAATTATATAATGTTTTTCAGCTATATTTTTGCATTAGTAGAAAGATGGTCTGCATGACCTAAAACCAGTTACGCTCTTCTACTTCTCTGAATATAAGGATGTTTCCAAGGGAACCACTTGTAGTTCTGTCATCTGGGCTGTAGCCATTTAGCCACTGCTACCTTGAATATATTTGAATATATTTTCTCACTCCTTGCAAATTCTCTGAAAGGTTTCTTTCCTTTGTGCCCGCAGTCTCCCTTGCTACCCGCCCACCCTCCTGCTCTTTTTTCAACAATTTCTTGCCAATATGAACAGCAAGAAGTGAATACAGTCCTTTTCCACTACAACGTTGTTTAATTGCCACACTGCTGTCAGGCTATGGAAAACCATAGCTAGAGTCTTACTGCAGCCTTAATGAAGTGACAAGTGGCTTAGTATAAAACTAACATCATGGTTAACACCAGGTGGTATTATTAATGGAGAGTACAAATCCAGTTTTCCTATTCTAACTCATAATTATCAGTTTGAGGTTAATCACTTATTTTTCTCATTTATGTCTTCATGTATTGATATATTTCTTACACCTCAGACCCTGCACTTTGCAATAAAACCGAAATAAATCCAATATTCAAAAATTAAAAATATTTGTTCTACTTGTGATGTGATTTTGATGCAATTTCAATGCTTAATTAAATATACACTTTTCACTAGTTGCATAGAGACTTGGTAGATGGCCAGGAGGAACGATTTATGATGGATTTGTCTCTTGCAAAATGTGTCTTCCCCCTGCTATTTACCCAAGCAGCTGGCAGCAGGGACAAATTTATTTTAGTAAGCTACAATCTAAGTATCAGTCCCAAGTACCTGGAGAAAAACAGCCAGATATTCAATACACATATTACCAATGCTGCCTACGCTTAAAGCACAATCCCTTCAAAGCCCATTTAAACTCTACCATTCACCTCAAGGCTCTCTATAAGACCAAAGACTTGATCCTGAAGAAGTGTGAACATTTCACTAAGTCAACTGAATCATCGAAGTTCAAAGTGTGTCTTGGAGTTTTGCTGGATCAGGGTTGTTGTGTGTTCCTACAGAGAGAACATGCATTGATACATCCCTCAACGGGGAAAGTCATTCACTAGTATCAACTCCCTGGCCTCATCTTCCAGAATGTTTCTTCTTGGTAGGCAGAATATGAAGTGCCACAAAGTACTGACCACATCTTTGCGACCAAAAGCATTAAAGGTTGGATGAAAGAGATGAAATCCAACAGAACTAACGCAGAACCTATACTGTAGACATATACATTTGAGTTAGCTGTTTGGAATCACTTAACACTTACTGTATAGTTGACTAGAAGACAAAAATTTGAATCACAGTGAATTGCAAAAATGCTGTGTCTGTTCCAGTTTCTACTAAGCTGCATCCTAAACCAAAATATTAAGCACAGTAAGCATCCTGATTGCAATTATGTCCTTAGAAGAGAGAAAGGCAGCCAGACGGACGTATACCGCCAGCCAGATGCCACAGGAACTCATGCAGTAGGATTGATCTTACAAGGAATAAAATCACATGATGTTGCATTTAAAAAATCTTGCTTTAATATTCACGTGCAGAACTATCTAGTGTTGATCAGATTACTCTGAATTTTTAGCAAAGTTTTATAGAAAATACTTCAGGAATAAAAAACTGTATCGCTAATCGTCAATTGCCTTATTTTAAAATTTATACCTCAAGCCTTAAAGACCAGTTTCAAATGACACTGATGTTAGTTAATTTATACTTATATTTGGGAGATGAGGTTAATTGGAATAGAGTGAATAACTTGTAAATAATTTATGGGATGGGAGAATAACTAAAGCACATAGGAAACTTAGAAATTTGAGTCCACATGCACAACAATAGGACTTCCACTCCTAAACTTACTCACAGCTTCAGGACATTTCTTCCTTCAGTGATACAATTTTCATGAATCATGTTTAGATTCTATCTATGGGTTATTGCTTGATTTTCATATATAGCACTTCCATTCAATTTCTTCAGGAATTATTGTTTGTTTTCTTGAGCGCCTTTTTTGGCAGTATTCACCATATTATATTGAAGTGACTTGATTCGATTTCCACTTATTGGGAGAATTCTTTATGTCTAATTCTTTGTGCTTTGCTAACAGAATGCTTTATACAGTACAAGTCAGAAAAAAAGATTTTAGCCAAAAGTTAAATGCTTGAAAGAGAGTTACTAAGAATACAAAGTTGAAGAAATTTTCAATAATATACTTTGTTTATAATACTCACCCTGCATAAAAAGAACTAAGGAGAAAAGTGAAATATTTAGAGAAAACCATGAGATGATACTTGTATTCCAAAAAATCTAACAATGATAATTCTTCAACTATACCTCTGACAACTAGGAATCACTTATTAATGGTATGCAATCTTAGGTATGCAATACTTAGTCCATAATTAAGGCCTCAAAACATAATAACCTAAAGTGGGTACAAACAGGACAGCTCCGTGAGACATTTGTATTGCTGTGTAGTGAATGGCAGGAAAGGAGCTGAATTTAGACAAATTAAGGCTGTATCTCTTTCAGCCTGGAAATTGGAGAATAGATTTCCCGATGGACACCCGGGGCAAACTATAATTAGTAGAATGGTAAGTGTCCAGAACATTGGGTCCATAATATTGTCTTAGTCATAAATAGCCTGATTTCTTAAAGACATCTTGTATAATTTAAACTTCTCTAAAGTGCAGTGTGATTTTAGCTACTCTTGAAATACTTTTGTAAGATAGCTTCTGTAAAGAGTGGAGATGAGCTTCGTTGCCATTATAGGATTCTATGCGGTTCTTTACAGAAATAGCTCTTCTTTTCCCAGGAGAAAGAAAAAAGATATTCAGATTATTATCAGACTACCTGTCCTGGTTTGAGCTGAAACTTCCTTATTTTGCGAAATGGACAAATAGAATTATTCCATGCAAATACGATAATTCTGCATTTAATTGGTTAAGGGGGTCAGGTGAAACGTTACATCGGGAGCCTTTAAAAGCAGAAGGCCGGGGGAGTGGCTCTCTCTTGGCTTCCGGACACCGACACGAAGGAGAGCTCCTGCCGTGGACCTGCTGGCAGATGTCCAGGCCTGACCAGGCC
>NW_010390013.1:72698-89873 GCF_000710305.1 Buceros rhinoceros silvestris | reverse complement strand
AGGATGAACCGAGCCCGCCCCCCCCCCCCTCGCTGTTGCCTGCCTCCCAAGAACGGGCTCCCTGCCAAGAGCACCGACCTTGGTCAGAACTGTACAGAACTCTGGTTATCTAAGTCCTCTCTTCTTTTTTTTTTTTCTTTTTTTCCTTTTTCTTGGTTTGTGCCTATATATATAACAGTGAATAGTCGTGTGGATTTATTGTTTATTAAAAGTTTGTTTCAGCTTTCCGAACACAGACCGAGGTGTGAATTTTCTTCTTTTCTCCCCTAAACTCCTTCTGTCTTTAATAAATAAGACAGAGGAGAATTGTTAAGGGAATTCGAGGGATTATCTGCCTCGGCCCCTCGACCCTTAACACTACCACAGTATACTCTGCAATTAAGACACACAGGAATTAAAGGCAAAGGCAGAAATGATAATTTATCATAGAATCATAGAATGCTTTGGCTTGGAAGGGTCCTTAAAGATCATCTAGTTCCAACCCCCCTTTCATGGGCAGGGACATCTTCCACTGGATCAGGCTGCACAAAGACCCATCCAACCTGTCCTTGAACACTTCCGGGGGGAGACACCTACAGCCTCTCTGGGCAACCTGTTTCATTGTCTCACCATCCTCACAGTAAAGAATATCTTCCTTATATTTAATCTAAATCTACTCTCTTTCAGTTTAAAACCTTTACCCCTCATCCTATCACACCCCTCACCCTGACAGAGTCCCTCTCCATCTTTCCTGTAGGTCCCTTTTAAGTACTGGAAGGCCACTATAATGTGAGCTAAATTTTCAGTTGATGAAAATGCACCTTTAGTTTTTTGCAGAGAGACCACTATCAGTGTTCCTTGAAAACTGAATTTCGTGAATCAATGCCCAAATGTCTCTGTCAACCATGTATCAAGAAGACCTGAATCTAAGAGACTGAAGATCTCAGCAGGTCTATTAATCCTATTCCTTTATTTCCATGACAGGGCATGTGGTGACCAAAATAGGTCTCATGGTCTTACAATTCCCATTTCACCTAAATCAGCTGCAGATGATAAATAAATAATAGACAAACAAAATGAAATAAATTTTATAACAAAAATCAATTAAAATGGCAAAGCATGGTGGAAATGGGAAAACCACAAAGGTCACTGCATCAGTAATCTGTATTACAAAGCAATAAATAGAACAACATCAAACATTAGCTTCTAATCAGATTTGAGTGTCTGGAAAATAATGACTGGAATAGAAACCAGAAAACTTATAGATAGATTCACAGGGCCTGAAAGTGATAACATCGTTTTGAGGTTTCTTCATGTCCTTCATATTTTTTTGCCTGTAGGCTGGAACTCTACTGTACTGTGACTCTGTCCTTACCTTAAATATCACGTGGGCAAACAATTGTATGTGAGCCTCAGTGAAGCCAAATTCCAGGTCAGGTCATACTAGATAATACAATTGCACATCACACACTGAGGATTCTGTGGAGATGGCTGCATAGACTTCACTAAAGTGCTGTGGTTATGTAAGGTACATAAATTCTTTTAAGGTGCTGTGATGCCTGTTATGGATTTTACAAACCAAATAAATAAAGATTAACACTGTGGACTGTATTGTGTAGAGTACAAAGCTGTCGTGGTTCAGCACCTGATGGGTCTAAAATTCATTAAAGCAAAAGAAGATTAAGACTGGTTTCCAGCTTGCAAGATCAGGTCCCGCAGAAGGCGCTGTATAAATGGATTATTAACCCTAAATAGTTAACTGTACTAATACCTGTTCCCACTCTTTTGTTGGCTATCAGGCTGTCAACAGATTAACTCTTAATACTTAGCAGGGGACCTGTGAGTCAGTTGTCAAGCATTTTAGTATTTACCAAGCTGGAGTGAACTGACATCTAGCAACCAGAGCTCCTAGATGTGGGCAATCTCAAGTGATCATTGATGTGACTTACTTCAAGATGGGAAGAATTAGAAAAGTAAAATTAGGAGAAGAGTAGCAGGTGCAACTGAGTGCAACGGTCTTGTTTATATAAAGATTCTGAAAGAAATGTTAAGGTAGAAGAAAGAGCAGTGTTCCCTGTGCTGGTGTGAGTGACATCCATTGGAATCTGAGAAATGATTTAAGTCTAGGTCTTAATGTGCAAGAGTACAAACCTATCGGAGACACGTGTTGCTGCTAATTGGGATCCTTCAGCTCTAAAAGCCCTTAGCCTCACCAAATAAAGAGCAGGAGCAGAAAAATCATTCTCCTAGACTAGATCAAGTTATCAGACATTGTCCTTGTAAGTTATTTTATATATATATGTATACATATGTATATATAAAACTGCAAAAAAAAAAATCTTGCACAAGCTGCTTGGTCCTCTTCAGTCTAAGCTCTGACAATTTATGTTATATTATCACTAAATTTAATATAATTTTAGTTCAAATACTTTCAAAATACCTCCAGTGACAGACAGTCTGGGCGGTTCAACAGTGTTAGACAAACTGGTTTCATCAAAGGAATATAAAGTTCACAAATAATTTATTTTTATCTGGCAACAAAGTAAAATTAGTAAATGAATCAAGCATTGTTTAGTAAATGAATGGGATGATTACTTCCGAGATTCCAGACTTTATCACTGAGTCAGGTAAAATAAAATAATAATAAAAATTAAAAACAAACCAAACGCAGTGTCCATGTTCATTCTCAGAAAATGTCAGCTTTATTCTGTTTCTGTCATACTGTGCATGTCTCATTTCCAAGATAAGATCTAGGGGAATAAATTGTCTCCTTTTCAGCTCCTTATTTTGCTTTCTGTTGTTTGTAAATAAGAATGAAGATTCACAGAGATTAATTTTAAAAGTCCCAAGCCCTGATTTAATTTCCTCATGGCTGAAATGTAGCTGGGGTTATTGCAAGATAGTACATTCATGCAGAGTACACAGCATTATTAGCTAGGCTGAAAATATCATGTATATTCATAATATGCCTTTCTTCAGCTTGAGCCAAGTACAGAAACACAAGACTATTTCTGTAATGTGGCCTAATGAAAGGATGAGTCTTAACTCCATTTCAGTTTCAAAATCTTGTTTTGATGTGGTGTGTGAAGTGATAGTCTTGGGTTCTGCTGCTTTTCAGACATAAGGAGAAATGATGCGTCCTATGCCTTTGGACTTGTGCAGGACCAGCTCATCTCCAAGCGGATTACGTACCCCTTTTTCTGAAGGCAGCAGTCCCAACAGACATTTTGCTCGCTACCCAGGCATCAATCTGAGACTGTATGAATTACTGGCACTATGCTGCCACCCCTGAACACCCTGGCAACCTTCCTGCTTGAATGGCCAAAACTGGAGGTTAAGCAACATGAATTTGCCTTATTGAAATAATGACATGTTTTCTTAGTTACAAACAAAAATAAAACCTGTTCATTTTACCCAACAAGAGAAGCATTTGTGTTCAGTAGAGACATAAAGATTTTTTTGTCGTAGCCATACAGTGCTGTGAAACGTTTATTCAGCTGCTGATGTTCTACCATCGCTTCATAAAATTCCTCTATTTAGCTGCTAACCAGTAACTGCAGTAACAATTAAGCATGTTCCTTTCAGCTGGATAATTAAATGCCAGAAAACCTCACCACTCAATATGTAATTCACTCAACATCACCCCTTGTTTGAAGGGACTAGTGTTCACAGATAGGATGGATTGAATTCCTAACAACATCTGGCATGAGCAATGGACTTGGCTGCCTCAGTAATAGCATTACATTCATGGCAGAAATGACAGCTAAATGTAGAGAGATGGATGGGCCTTTTCTCTGAAGTGGCAGATTCATGGTTGTAGCCTAATGAATCAGTATGTTGTAACCCCTGGCCGTGTACATACTGGCCTGTTGGTAGTGACAAGCTGCATCAGGAGGTGCAGAGCAAATTGTAGTTGTCAGATCTAATGGAGAAGGATGCTGGCTTACAAGTTACTGGGAGAGCTGAGTATAGTTTCCATTCCAATAATCTGGATCAAAACACTTCCTGATCGTCTTGGTCAATTTATTCTGTCACTTAATTAAACAAAAAGCATTACAAGTCTCCACAGTAAGAGTGAAGGACAAAAGGAGACTCTTTAACCTTTGAAAAAAAGAATCTAGATGTTAGGTCTGAAGTAAAGTTTCTTATTTCATAGGATCTAAGTTTATAGAAAAATTTAGAACACCTATGTTCTGATGTTTCTGGATGTCCTAATTTTGTAACCATTGAGAATGAAGGATGCTCAGTGCAAACTAAGTTTTCACAGCATCCTACAATCAGACACACAAAAAACTTACTAAAAAATGGTAACTCTTCTAATGTCTAAATGGTTTAGATGATGATACAACTCCTGAAGAAATAGTGCTGTGAATAATAGATTAAAAAAAGGAGTAGGTCCTGGTTCTCTATCTGCTTCAGATATATTGAGAGTGGGGGAAGGGAATAAGGAGATACAGATAAACCAGCAACAAAAGAGAAGCAGGTTTTTAAGTTGGTTTTTTTTTTTAATTGTCTTCTGCTTAGCAATTAACTGCAAGTGATTGCTGGATTTTTTTTTTTCAGGCCTCCAAGGACACAGGAGAGAAATAATAGATGTTTTGAATGTACACTATTGACACCTATCAATATGATCCCTTCCACCTTCTCTTAAACTGTACGACGTTAATTAGCTGAAGTCTAGAAGGAATGATGCCTGAGTAGTCTGGGCTGAACAGACTTCTCCCTTGAGAAATTAATTTGGTATATATGTGTCCATTATTAGCATTTTCCTGCCTCCCTGAAATATATTGTTCTGAACTGAGAAATACCTAAAGCACAAACCATTATGCTGCAGACCATAATATATTCTGCAAAGCTCCAAAGAGCGCATTTTAACCAGCCTTGTGCTTGCACAAATTTTTTTTGTGTCTGCTCTTAATATGTGATGATTCAACTCTGCCCCTTCGTTTCTCTGTCTCTAAGCACTCTTAAAAACATGATGATTTGTCTCAGGAGAAAAGCTGCTTCCTGATGACATGTATTTATTTATTAAGGAAATGCACATAAGCTCTTGAAGAATACAGGAGCTGTTTTCAACTCTCATATCAAGATAAATAACTCATTTTGCTACAAAAACTATAACATGGGCACTATATTTTCAAAAGAGACAGGATTCTGTTTTAGGTTCACTGGTGACACATCCTCTAGGAGACAATCTTGTAGCAGCATTTATTTTATAAATTGTTAGATCATGAGTAAATGTGTGTGACCATAAGGAAATCTTGTCCTTAAAACTCTTGTGAAGCTGGTAGAAGTATTAATAGCAAACATGCACACACATCGGTATTGGTTGCTATTTTTTACTACCACTGGTTAAATTGTCCTGTATAGTTATTTATTTCAACGGTACTAAATGGTCCAAGCAATGGGGATTCTTGTGTTTTGCCAATGTAGTCTGAGAACCACAAGTAGCAGAGCCAGAAACTGCTTTTATTTTTTTTCCAAAACAGGCCTGTTAGTGTAATGTTCCTGAACAAGGTCCTCTTAGAGGACCACGTCTTTGCACAGTTTCTGAAACAAGAAGTCTATTAATTCATGAGGAAAACCAAAAGTACATAAGAAATATTAATTAATAATCTATCTAATAATGGAAAACTATATATAAACATCAAATTTGAGATCATGACAACTAGTCTAAATGGTTTTTCCATATATTGAGAAAAAAAATTGGAAAAAAAGCATAATGTTTTTAGAAACTTCACATACATCCATCACACCTTATCAGATAAAAATGGTTTATTTTGAAAAGATTTTAAAAATAAAACAGATTTCTAAAGGAAAAAAATATTTCCATGTAAAAACACAAACTCCTTCTGGTCGAGCTAAAAAAGTCCTATTTCTCTCTTTTCTTAAACTGAAGAAAATGTTTTGTCAAAATCCATATAAAAGGCTTTGACAAATATACACTATGTGTTTCCACCTATTGCAAGCATAATGATGAGTGAATTCATTTGGCTGTCACTGAGTTTTAATGGGAACTGAAGGAAGCAAAGGCACTCCTGGCAGGGTACATGAGATGGTAAGAGTCTCACTGATTTTATAATGAGTAATATCACAGTGGATTTTTTTCTCACTCTTTCTTTGACACAGAGTTGATGTTTCTTAGTTCTACTCAGGTCTGGATACAATGGGAGCAGGTTTGTCACAGAACATTCTCAACATGGAATTAAGCTGCTATAGAATTCCCTTCTCAGTGTGGCTGGCCAGGGGTAAGATTAAAACTGTACATAAAGCATGCTTTACAAACATACATTAAAAATACACTTCCTGATGTATCTGCTTTCACAGATTTTTATGAGGAGAAGGATGGAGGTAAGACACTGACCTGCAGAATGGAGTAATTTGAGCTGTTTCTCCTGAGAGGACTGGTGGAATTTCACAGCTGTTTGCAGGTTCAGCCTGAAACATTCAGAATAGCCTGCAGAGGTAACTTGCTAAATTCCATATTTCATAAAGCATCTTTAGAAATATCATCAAGTCTGATGTTTTAGAACTTTGATTATCAATAATTAGAGGCAACTTGTGGAAAAGCAACAAATAGTACTGATAGAAAGGTACAAGATCCATTTCAGCACAGAAAACTCTTCACCATATACTAATGAATCAAGCTAAAAAAAGCTGGATATGTAAGATGTGCAGTCCCCAGTTTTAGCAACTGTGAGTAATGGCAGCTGCCTAGAGGAATAGACCAGTATCCACAAGCCTGAGCTGCAGGTCACTATCATGTAACAGCAGCTGGGAAGTCAGGTTCTATGGAACGTTATTGAGAAGTATTTCTTATTTATTAAGGCAAAACAGTGAATGAGGCACATTTTGCCATGACTTTATGATGGCACAGCACCAAATATTGGCTACTGGTGGGTAGGTGGGCGATGGGGAAAACCTGCAAGATTTAAAACCCACTTCAAAGCATGTCCTCTCAGAAAGTTTAACCTGAATTAATACTATTTCATTACTAACATTTTAAAAGAGCAGCATACACAGAAAGGAACAATGCACAAGCAGTTGTCATAATGTTTAAGCGAGCATTTATCTTTTTTTTTCCATTAAGGTGGTGTTAATATGAAAAGGGATGGAACCGATGACCGCTATTTGAAAACTGCAGAGAAAATAGCGATTTAACTTTTTTTTAAAAGTTGATCTGAGTTCAGCAGTCAGTTTTCTTTTTCTAATCCTCAAAGTGGATTGCTGAAATATACTGTGGAATGGCATCTTGGATTATGTTAATTGAGATTTTTAAGTTTATTGAAAATGTCACTTCATACAAATCAAACAGATTAGAGCCCAGGAGCACAGTAAACTTCTTCTGAAGAGCTTACCAGCTCTTGCCCAGCTGGCAAGAGGGAAATAATGTCTGGAACAGAAAGACTGTGAAGGAAAGACCAAGTTTCAGGTGGAAAGCTTAGATTGAATTTTGCTGTACGATTACTAAATTTAGCAGCTAAATGAGTTCCAGGAAGAGGAGACATCCCAAGATGATACATCCAAACCATTTTCCCTCTATAGCAAAATGGGAAATGTTTCTTTTTACGTCAAAATAGGTTTTCTTATACAATTTTTTTATTTGTACCCTTCTGTATTGTCAATCAGCTCTCCTGCATGTTTTAAGAAATCACAAAAGTTTTTGATGATAGAGTAAGGCTGCTTTGAATCTGAACAAACCCTCAAGAAATTTGCAGACTAGTTTCTGAGATCTTGTGGGAAACAAAATATTCCACTGATGTGCTGAAGAAATTTAATGAAAGAAGATCTGTATTTATCTTTCCTTTATACTTCACTTTATGCACTTAAGTTGTCTAGTAATCTGCAAGGGCAGCTTCTGGCCTGCTAAAGTGATCAGGAGGAGGAGAAGGGTAATTTCTTTTATTTGGATGAAGGAATGTATCTTCTGGGAAAAAAAAATTGTAGCATAATTTTCATGTCTGAAGAAGAAGTTTCATGTTTTCTTCCTTTTCTTCCTTTATTTCCAAATGAAAACCTTTAGATGTGAAAGTGCTTTAATTATGAGACTGTATTCAACCTACCTCAATTCTGAATTTTGCCCTTTGATTTAGTGTTAGATACCCAAGAAACTTCTGCAATTATTCTGCAGGCTGAAGAACATGTAAATTTTCCTTAAAATACGGTTCTGGATCGTTTGGTTTAGACGTAAATTTTGACAACTATTTTGAGCGTTTGTTCACAGATGGCTAGAGGACACAAATCACTCTCTCTATTATCTTTCTAGATCATTTTGCCGAGACTGAATATAGCCAAGAATATTCAGATCTGCTTAAATGTCAAACGAGTTGACTTCTTAACTAAAGATAACTAAAATTGTGGCTATTTCAGAGAGTGTATTCTTGGAACTCTATTTGATATGTAAGTAGAATTCTTTCATGTATTTGGTGCTCATGCTTTTGTCTTCTTCTCACTAGCATTTGACACCCCAAAAATGTTTCAGGAGCTGTATTGGCATCACCACTTTCCCACACAGAATTACAACATGTTCCAAATTAATTAGGAGTGGCATCTCTTATTGCAATGCCAGCAACAATTTTAAACAAATGCCATCTCCTGCAGTCTTTTGTGTGCAATTAACTGAAAGCTACAGAGGGAGACCTCATATCCCATGGTGTTCAGAGAGGAAACACTGTCCCATTAAAGGTTGCATTCAATTGTTTCTTCTGTTCGCTGAGAAAGCCTTGTTGTAACTGAAAAACAGTTAATACAAGTTTCTATTCTAATAATGGGTGGAGTTGAAATTGCAACAATTCATTGTTAACAGATGTCACATAGGAAGACTATATGAGAGCAGCAGAATGCTTAAAGCCCAATTTGCACTATGGGTCTCTTATTTTCAAAGGAAAAATTGCCAAGTACTATGTTGAATTAACTCTTTTAACATTCGATTTTTTTTCCACAGTCTTTTAGGTGCTTCATCACAACATGGTTTACTTTTTAACACGCATCATGCCTTCTTAGTCTCCTTTTGTTTTCATTTTTTTAAAATTTTTTCCCCCTTCAGGAAATGAGCAATATCACTGTTTTTTACTTCCCCCTTTTGGTAATGCTATTATCAAGATGTCAGCTTGTTTCTGGGAATTGTTTAATTGTTTTGATCTAGTTACTTCAGTTTACTCAGGATTTGTAGCAGCAACATGTGACACTTTGGGGTATATGTTATAGGCCTCAATGTTTTAAAATTACTACTTTCAAAGTATATATTTTATATGTTGTGTATGCTGAACCCTGAGTATCTCCAATATCTCTTCTTGGAAAATTTTGGCAAGTCAGAATTGTTAGTTAATAGCATTGAGTGTTCATTTAGGACAAAATTCTACTCTTAGGGTGAGCTAATTCTCAAAAATCAGTAAAAGGCTGTGTCACTCTCAATTGATTCGGTGAGGAAAAGAACTGGAAAGAGACCAAAGAAAATTTACCATGTTGTATATATTGCTCTTTCAAGGGAAAATAGTTCCATGGAGGCAAACACAGTATAGAAGAAAAATAGGTGTTCTTATAAACATTTTGGGGGGAGAAAACCTGCTTAAAAATATCTTGGATACATTAATAGTAATGTCATCATCATGGCTTGGCTTCGCGAACGAAGATCTGGGAAGGGTTTTTCCCACGCTCACGGCAAGCGATGAGTGCACCCTTCGGGACTGCGTGGTGGATTTTTTAGGTGAGGCGCAGCGTGCACGGAACTGGCCCCACCCTTTACACCTGAGGTTCATCTGCCAGGGCCCAGCGAGCTTGGACGGTGACAGCGAAGTCCTCAGGTCGTAGGTTTGGTTAGAGTATCCTTCTCTTAGATGATGGATGCCTTACAAGGCTAAACGAGCTCCATCTGCCCGGGTTTGGAGTCAGAGTTGTCCTTCTCCTAGGATGGCTGCCCGAAGGCTAGTGAGCCCATCCTGCCCATGGACACACTTTGTCTGACACTTCAGCTGAGACCTGTCTGGCTTGGGAGACCCTACTGGAGGCACATGCCACCACCAGCACAGCTCTCAACCTCACAAGGGCACGCAAGCTCCTTCCTCACGGCAAGGGGGTGCCCATGAAAGAGTCGCTGCTCTACCTCCGGACACCACAGACCCGGGCACGGGGCGGCCAGGGCCTGCCAAGAACAGGAGTCCTGGAAGTCAATAGTAACGTAATGAGAAAGCAAATCCTACTCTGGGTTTAGGTCTCCTCCAGGTACATGGTAGTGCAAATATTCAACTGACATCCGTATCTAATCAGCAGCCTCGAGTTATTTATGTAAGCACCAAAGTGGAGTGGAAGAGGATGCTCAGAGGTGCTCTTGTGCCCGTAGATTCTCCTTGACTTGTTTCATGGAGGAATCCTCCACTTGTCATTCATCCTTGAAAAGGAAAATCAGGCAGTTCACAACAGCACTAGGTGTCACAGTACCAAGCCGTTTCCTACTCAGGTATTCCACCCGTAATAGAGTATCCAACGTAGGAAGACTGGGCTAAATACGGCACTGTAAATTGTAAAAATATTATCACATCTTTCTTAATGAAAACAAATGGATTTGTGGGCACAGAATCAACTACAGCTGATGTTCATTATTAACCTCAATGTCTTCAACACTGCAATAACACACTAAGAAAATTCCTTTTAGGTGTGGCAGAAGAGTAAAAAGTTATCTGGTTCTAAAGAAACAAGTATTTTGTATGGGATTGGTTTTGCAGTGTCGTGAGGTGCATTTCTATACATACAACAGGTGTGCAAACTCTCTTTATAGCCAGTGGTACCTAGAGCATACTTAGCTGCATTATCCTCATGGCTACTCCAGGTTAACTGGTGGCTGTCAGCTGCTTAAACACAGACACATAGTTCTGTTGAGATAGCTGGGATAGCGTAGACACAAACCGGGGCAGGCAGATATGGTGGAAAATTTTGGGGCAGACATGCACCATGCCAGACCAACAGCTGGAATCTAACTTCCCAGGGGATGAATTTTACCTGCAGAGAGCTAGCCAAAGATTTTATCAAAGCTGGCGGAGAAGGTAATTTTTCTTTTTTTTTTTTCACAAAGCCCTGCTATTCTATCTTCTAAAATGTCTTATTCATTAGCTACTGCTTCCCAATAATTCCCCCTCAAGTGAGAGATGCACTTCACCTTGCCTGAATGTTGCTGACTGACAGCAACAAAGTCTCTCTTCCACCCAGACAACTAATTACAAGTACTTTCACACTTTTTTGATTCCACATCCTTTGGAGTTATGGGTTAAACTTTCAGTGACATCTACACAAATTTTCGTCAAAGAAATACTGAGTACCTGATCTTACCATATTCAACAGACCATTTCAGAGGTCCATACTGGAGGTTCTTTTGGTCTGTTTTTCATTCTTTGACAAGGCTGGAAGAAAGTATAAGAATCTCTTAAGCCCTGTATTTTGCAGTCTGTGTTCATAAGGATTCTTTATTCACTCTATGGTCCAAATTCCCCATCTTTATTTGCAAAAGGAGCACTGTCAGAGGGCAATGTCCCCTGTCACTAATTTCAAGTGGCTCCTTTCTGAGTAGAATCTAGTTGTCAGATCTGACTTCAGAGGATGGACGAAATAGGAAGTTAGCACCTTTCCAGATATTGCTTGATATTTTCTGACCTTTTTTGTTTTTCTTTAGCCAGGAATTTCTAATCACTGTTTAAAAACTAACCATAATGAAGTTTTAATGAAATTTGAACCTCATTAGTCAAAAGTAAACAAAGGTTTCCTCTCAGAAATACCGCTTTTTCCCAACTACTTCTAATCCAAGTAAATTAATTTTCCATTCTTTACTTTTAATCCATTCTGGAATCTTAAAATTAATTTTCTCTTTAATATATTTTTTAATTGCCTTTTTCCTTTCTAACTCCCCAGACAACCCATATGTCAGCCAGCTTGGTCATACATAATAAATTCTTGCATTAGTCTTGGTAATGGGGGAGTTCTTCAACACCCCTCATTCTTAGAGTAAAAGGAACTACACAAAAGTGTGCCAAAAGACAAACTGTGCTGCAGATGTGTTGATGTGTATAAACAGAAATGGACAAAAGGTTAAAAGAAAAAAAAGAACCTAGCAAAGTGACTTCAAGAAACCTGGGTGTCTTACCTTAATTTAACAAAGGTTTGAAAGTTTTGAATGGTAGAAATGCAAAGGAGAAAGTAAACAGTAGAAAGGTATTGCGAAAACAAAAGTGACTGGGCTGAGAGGGAGACTTGAAAAACTAGGTTAGTGGAAAGGAAGTGTGAAAAAAGTGTGAAACAAAGAATTACCTGGAGATTCTTGTCCTGTACAGTAATTCACAAAGCCTGATTTTCCTATGTACTCTTCTGTTTTTTGCAAATATGTACAGGTAAGGTCAAGTGGCTGTAAAACAAGATGTCCTTGCCCTGCTGTTATCACTCCAGCTAAGCAAACCCAGCCTCATTCGTCAATTTAGGGGGAAATATGAAGGTGAGAGTTGGTTTCAATCTGACAAATGATCTACACCAGGATTCCGGGCTGTTGAGAGAATGTTAGGACATAGGAATGGACAACATGGCAATGAAACGGGAATTAAAGAACCGTAAAATAGACTCAATTTAAAACTGGGGAAAACAAAAGCTAGTATCAGGATTTCCTACTACTTTTACTGTGGTCGTGTTTAAGATTCCAATGACAAAACAGGCACAAAGAAAACTTCAGTTCTGAAGAGTGATTCGGCTTCACAACAGGGCAAAAGTCTTAATACAGATTAATGATAATATTTTTAACATTGTAGAACTTAAACAGTGTGAAATAATTCACTAATTCACTAATTTCTCCATGGGGGAAATTAGAAATACTTAGATATTTCTTCACTGCATCGCAATGTACTGTGTAGACACACTTTCATAAAACAATGAAAAAAGTAAAAAATAAAGCAAGACAATTATTAAAGAAATGCCTGGTTTAAGGTAGGAAAGAGAAGTTTGGAATAAATGATTATTTCCTGCCTTTGAAGGGAAGGGCCACAACCACTTTGCTATTGACCATATTCCTTAGATATGTCTAAAAGGAGATGAACTGCAAAATGACTCTTTACTGATGACACCAAGTTGTTCAGGGTAGTAAGAATGTGAGCAGACAATGAACAAATGCATAGAAATACTCAGTGACTGGGCACCTAAGTGACAGGTGAAACGCAATGCAGATAAACATGAATGGATGCATATAAAAAAAATTAAAATTGCATCTGCACATATAAAATTATTTTTTCTAAGCATATCATTACAATTGAGGAGTAAAATCTGGCTGTATTATAGGTCATCTTATAAATTGTCAGTGCAGTCAGTGCTTAAAATATTATGAATTCTTAGAAAACAGATAGAGAACAAAACAGTGTCATGTGTTTGCCCATATTTTGAACATGATATGCACCACAAAAAATGTTTATCAGAAATAGAAAAGGTCTAGAGAAGAACAAAAAGGATATTAAAAGGCATAAAACAGGTTTTGTAAAAGGCATGATTAGATAGTTGTACAAAAAAAAAAAAGAAAAAAAAAGAGATGACAGCTCTACAAAATCATGAATGGCATGGAGACTGAGAGATGTTCACTGCCTCATCTTCCAGAAGACCCAGAATCCATCAGATGAGGCTGGTGGCATCCTTGCTCCACAAAAATAAAATGTGTACTTGAAAATAGCTGAAGAATTACATTATACATATTTGTTTTGCCCTTATTCTTATCAAGGCAACCACTATCCAAGCCGAACACAGACCTATACAAATTTTTGGTCTGAAACACAAAAGCATAGCTCATGTGCACATAGTTTTATAATCATCTGATCAATTTGAGTTAAAAAGCATGGTAACTTACTATTTGCATTACGCTAAAAGTAACGATCAAAATCAGTTCAGAGTATTGTGCATTAATGCTCCTAACAAACTTAGACTTCTAAGAAGATTGTCAATCACTAATCTTCAGATGTGATAATTCATCTCAAACTGCTAATGGCCTGGGGTAGAGTTTTGTCAGCACTGCTGTCAGCACAGTCTCTGTGTGCAGGCTGATTATTTATACACTGATAAACACACGGTTTTAGCTACCTTTCCAGCCTCTGCAGCTATTGTTAGGATTTTGGTTTTGGTTGTTTTTTTCTCCTGGCAGTTGACAATAATAAGTTACTTGTGCTAGGAAGTGCTGCATTTCAATACCAGGAAGAGCTAGTTAATATACAAAAAAGGATTTACACTATTCTCTTTCAAAAAAGCAAAGTGGTGTAAAGGTTGAGATCCTATAGGACCTTAGTTTTAGTTAAAGGTAGGCAGGAGTCAGAGTCAAATTTTATTTTATATATGAAGCCAAAAGTACAACATGGCACAAAACTCTAATAAACTTATTCAACTTGTGAAAGGAAGGCTTTATTTTCAAAATTAATGTACTTCTTCCCTAACCTTTTCTTCAAAACTACCATAATGCCACTAAATTAATTTTCCATTCCAGCATTCTTCATCATGGTCTAATCTTCTCTGGCATCTGATATGTGTTTTTTTATCAGCAAAACTGATTTCTTTTTCTCCCTCTAGTCCTGAGAAAATATTTAAGAATCCCAGGCTATGTAACCTAGCATCTGAATCATACTGGACAAGGTTTAAAATATTAAAACAACGAAGAAGGAATAAGAAGAAAAATACTCTAATGAAGTGGCAGAACTCACTATTCTCACTTCAGAGCACATTGCTCATCAACTTGAAGATTCCAGACAGATTCAGATGCCACCACTATACACATTCTGTTCAATTTGTTGGGCAGACAAAATATATTTACCATCTTTCCTAATAAACTCAGAGTGTGGATTTTTTCTCAAAGAATCCCTCAGATTCCTGAAAATATGTGAACACACTTCTTTTATTTAATTGGCTCAAAAAACTCTTGAACAAATAAATTCTTGTAATCTGGCCATGTTCTAACCTCTGCTTATTCTGGGTTTGTCACCACAATATTCATGTTTCCTTTATAGAAGAGGGAATATTTGCAATTTTCTACATAGTAGAGGGAAACTTATTTTATGCAGTGAAATGTGTAAATATATGGAGCACAGTCCAGTGTGTAATATAATGCCAGTTTACCTGATATTTGAGACAAAAGATAACACTAGACAAATGCTTACGTTTTAAACTTGAGTGGCATGTGTGCTACAATCAAGTGCAGCTCTTCGAATTTTCTTATACTGAAAGCAAAACGGCATTCAGAAATGAAAATCAGTGGAATTCAGCAGAAGGTACGCAGAAGTAAGGAGAACACCTCCATGCTGAAGCATAGATCAGCTTTCTCAATTCTCTGTGGTCTGGAATAAGTCAAACTTGTAAAGTTTAGTATTTTACAATATTATTTTCTTCTCTTGTAAATGGAAGGAGAGCAAACTGAAATATAACTTTCTGCATCTAATGCTTTTGGGTAAAAGAATCCAAAGAGCACCTATGCAAGAGAAAAGTAAATCATTTAAACTCACTGCAGCGTTTTCACGGTGGTAACACATATAGAAGTAACAAAATGAAGACTACCTTAATTGTACGTGTGTTGCTTATGACCACAGGAGTAGTTTGTAGTTTGTTATTTACATCAGGTAGCACCTCAGAAGCACAGATTTACTAGGACAAAAATATTTGCAATTTGCTGAAAACTGGAACTATCCTGAAATAAAAATTTTCATGCAGAAGATACACTAATTTTAATTTTTTAAATTTAACTCTTCATTCCTAATTTATAGAAAAATCTTTAGGAATTAGAGAGCAATTTGCTTACTTTTGCAAAGTCACATTGCACCTTTTTTTTTCCTTCATATCTTCACATCTATTAGATATCATTATGGAATAATCTTTACTTCTCAGTCAAAAATGTGAAAGGTCATTTAGCCTGTACACCTAAAAAGAGAAATTTTTGCTGTGTAACATCAACGAATTGCAGCAATACAAAAAAACCACATTAATAATTATACCCATTTAACTTCTTCAGTCTCATCAGGTGCTCTTATTCTATTATTTGCTGCATCTATAAAGTGGTAAACTTATTCACAGTCTGCATGAGGTGCCATGACTTGAATAGCAACAAAATCCTGGCTTAACAAAAGAGAAAAATACTAGCCATACTAGTAACAAGTAATACATTGTGAACTATGTCATTAAACGTGCAGATGCTCTACAGATATCAAAATCAGAAATGAAGTAGAAGTTGGAAGAAGAAGGCTCTCTGTTTCATGAAAGAAAGATAGGCACACTTCCAGCAGATACAGCATGGTACGGCAATGCATTTACACAGTGACATGGATGACACCGTTTAGGCTGAACTCTTGAATACAGAGCCATTATGCGCATGAATCAGATTTGGGTGAATAAGGGTCCCCCCCTATCCGTTCGACTATCCTCATGGTGGATTATCTTTTTAAATTTATTTATTTATTTATGATATTTTAGTACACTTTCCCACCATTTACCACCTGTAAAATAATCACACTTCTACATTCCAAAACTACAGATCATTATAATGTGAATATATATCATGTGACCTCAAAACCTCAGACATGTAGTATTTTCTGCAGCTACCGCAATCAAATAATCTTCCAGGTACCGGTTTTCAGTATCAAATATTAATAAAATATTAATTCAGCTTCAGTTTTCAATGCATGTTGAAATGCTGCCAATAATTACATTGCTTCAGAGACCATTCAGCATGGAAATTACTAGTGCAGATTTGTTTGAAAAATAAACCCTGAGCTAAAAGCTGCAGACTTCATTACACAACTCTACGGAAGTGTGGGGGTCTTTTTTCCTCCCCATCCTCCTAGGAGTTCTCAGTTGTAATGCTTTGTAAAGAAATTGCTCCCCAGCACTTTATGCTCAAGTAGAGGGAATTCTGAAGTCACACCAGTGCTCCATAGGAGGCGTCTAACAAAGGAAGACAGAGTCTATAGGCAGACACAGTACCTTTTATTCTACCACCTGGTGTGGCTGGAGAAATTAGACATGCTTTCAGGCACACAAGCCCTTTTTTAGGCCTTAGATAACTTTAAAAACTAAATACTAGTAGAGTCCAATGGCTCAGAGTTTAGTCAGGTATGTATCAATTAGACCATCTCTGAAAGAAGAGATGGTTGACTGTGGAATAGAGGACATGTAATTAAAGAGAGGCAAAGAGAGGTAAGGTGCTTTAAA
>NW_010390013.1:65895-72586 GCF_000710305.1 Buceros rhinoceros silvestris | reverse complement strand
AGAGAAAAGAAGTATCCTATGGGACATGGAGGGGTTGAAAGGGACAAAGATAGAGATTTTACTCTGCCATAAAATCAGTATGTTTCTATAGAGCCTGTGATTATCAGAAGAGAGATAAATTTTAGTTCTCAGCACCTCTCAAAATGTTTCATAGGTTTCTCTTTTTTTTTTTCCCAATTATAACTGTGCTTTAACAAGTAATATCCTCTCCACTTACTGCTTCCTTACTACGAACTTCCTTGAGTTTCTGTCACCTTTGATATCTACAGCAAGACTGCACTGTAATAAAGTGTTCCAGTAAGGTCCGAAGGATCCCGGGGTGGCTAAAATCACAGATATGCACACAAACAGGCACACAAGTATAACAGAGTTTATTTTATCTAAAAACAGACTAACATGGAGTCACATAAAACACAGTTAGAATTTAGTCTTCCAAAATGTTACAGCTAAAATTACTGCTACTATGATTAAGACAACTAGTGATGCACCTTGTCGACATTCAAGGGCAGAATAAGCATTTCCTTCTGTCCAAGTACAATTCATCA
The DNA here is from genome assembly GCF_000710305.1 of Buceros rhinoceros silvestris. Taxonomy (NCBI): domain Eukaryota; kingdom Metazoa; phylum Chordata; class Aves; order Bucerotiformes; family Bucerotidae; genus Buceros; species Buceros rhinoceros. Next base: position 72,041 of record NW_010390013.1, on the reverse strand, counting down.
TGATAAATTAAGGGGAAAAGGGGAAAGAAAAAGTTCCCTTGGTTTATACACATACCAACCCTAGGCTAGCAATTGATGTCCAAAATCCGCAGTGTCCCCAGCATGGATTGTTTTAGAAGTGAGACGTCAGTAGTTAATGGACCCTTGTGGGCCTCCCCACGGAGGCAACCTGGTCCTCATCATGCCATGTAGCTACCTTGTCTCTGTAGTGCCCAAACAGCATTAGCTTTATAGCAGAGGTTAAAGCCGCCCCTCAGATAGCGCATGGGCAGTACGTATGTGTGGACAGCCCCAAACTCCACCTTCCAATCACATAATCTGTAACTTCACACATGCCCAATGTCACTACTGGGGTCACTGTTTGGTGGTCGTTTGACTTCATCTTTACTCTTCTTCCTCTACAAGAGGTTCGAGAACATGGGAAAACTCACTGTTGTGGCACCTCCTTCCTTTTTCCCATTCTTTGGCGTCTGATCACAAGGCCCATGATTATAAGTTCATCTTGGGAGAGTCTGCTTGGTTGCAACTAGTCCACTACTCCCACTATCACTTCTCCTGGAAAAGCTCACTATCTACTGTTTGTTGCAAAGCTTCCAAAACTCCCGCTGCCTGGTGGTGTCTTGCAAAGCTCCGTGTTCCATCTCAGACCAAACTGTTTAAAGGGTCTGTCTGACACATAAAGTAAGGAAGAAATAGTAACAGTAATGATCTAATAATTGAAAAGAATAATTGCCTATAATATAAAAGAGAGAAATGTTGATAAACGACGGGCAATTTCCATTTGTCACGTATCAACCCAAAATGTCATAATTTAGTTCTATTTCTTTGCAAAGATACAGGGTCTGGATTACAGGATTGTAGAAAGTATGTCAATACTACTGGATGGAACTACACAGATGGAACACCAAGTTTTCCTCTCATAAATCTGTGTGCGCACATTGCTGAAGGATAGGTTACTTCTATATGTGTTTCTGCACCTGCCTTTTCCAGATCACTTTACAACCAAGTTACTCTCATTTCCACTCCATTGCAAACTGTAGCTCTAGTCAGTACCTACTCTGTTCAAAAGTCCCAGAAGTTCTCATTAGTTGTAGATCTTTGCAGTTACCAAAACAAATTTTATTTTCTTCTCAATACCGATACTTATATGTTAAAATGAGACATGAAAATACTAACACTAAACATTAATGAGCACTATAGTATGTTAAACTTATTCTTGACACTGAAATGCTTCTAATAAGTACATTATAGATAAATACACAAATGTTGTAGGTCTCAGCTGGTTAAGCGGTCTTCAGTTCCTTGTGGAAGTAGGAGACATTTATTGAACACGGAGCTTAAGATCGAGACAAAGTAAATAGCTCCAGGACACCGACAGAGGGTCAATGCTTCTACACATCCTGAATGATTTGATGGCATTTATCTCTGTTTCTAAACAGTAGACACTTTCCTGTGTTTACGATGACTTCACTCACACAAACTTATACATACACACACACACGCATATTTACACATACATGTATGTGTACAGGAGTGATCACAGGTATGTAGATGTTTAGCAAGTCACAAGCATGCCCTTTCTTTTCCTTCCTTCCTTTCTTTCTTTTTTCCTTCCTTCTTTTTCCTTGTTTTCTTTTTCTTTATTTTCTTTCTCTCTCTCTCTCTCTCCCCTACACCTTCTCTTTCCTGCCTTGCTACCTGTTGTTACTTCCTTTCTAACAAGCAATTAAGAAAGGAAGAAAGGCAATTCTTCAGAATGTGGTTCATTTCACTTAATTTTAGCCACTCGCAGAAAATTTTACACTCACAGAAAACCCATGTTCTTCTAGAACAAAATGTAGAAGCTGGGTGAGATATCCTAAAACATGTCACACTGACACTAGGTAACTACTTCTACTCCGCTGAACTAAATTACTGGACCATACAAAGAGCTTAGATTACAAGTAATCCCCTAAATGTAGTGTATTAAACTGAATCCTTCTTTGCTTGATGGCTTAGCAATGCAACCAGCAGAGACTTCAGCTGCCTAAACATGAGCACCTAGTGCCACTTGAGAGTCTCTAAATCAACTGTAAGTTCTGATCTCACAGGCAGGACACAAGACATAGCAGACTCAATAATGCAACTGAGTGTCAAATTGAGGCCAGGCATGAGAAATAAAAATGTAAATAACCCTAGATGCATCTGATCCGTATTTAATGAAGGGTAGATTGGATTAGTCCTATTTTCAGTTACAGACAAAATTAACACAGTGAAGGTCTGACTTTTTAGAACAGGAAGGTCTAAACTACAGAGGCCGTATGTTCAAACCAATAATATTCCTAGAACTTGTACAGAAGTTGCTACAGTTTTGTAAACAATTGCTGTACCTTACGATGCCCCCAAAAGGAAACTTACACCATCAGGGTTAATTGGACATTATGAATATCTATAGATGCAAAATTATTTTCTATATTTATTTTTTATATAACCATGACTGTATTTCATAGAGCGTGAAGTGGGTTCAAGTGGAAAATTTTGCATTAATTTAAACATTTCTATTTGAAGAACCCAAGTCATGGTACAGATGTGAATACATATAAGCTAATAGAATTTCTGTTACACCATATTCCAGATTCTCTTTCCTAAATGATACATCATAACAAAATGAAATATCCTGTAGTGTATGAATGATGTGCTATGAAAAATACATCTCTCGTTTATGAACACTATAGAATAATGCATTTCCTGATCACAGAAACTTGATTGATTGATATTAATTATTCTGTTAGCTGAATATGTTCTCCAAAGAGTTTAATTCACTACAGATTCAGAAACAACAAATTTTTATAAGCTCTCCTGAATCCTAGTCTTAGTGAATCCATGTGACTCTAGAGAAAACAGTATCTTCCACTTCTTTCTAATCTCTTGTTTCTCCAACTATGAAAGTTTTTTTCTTTTGACAAAATGAAAAAGTTCACAAAATTTGCCTTCTTTCTTGCTTAAAAATCTATATTTACGATCTCTAACTAGTAATGCTGATCTCTCAATCAGGTTCCATATTCTGAACTCCCTGTGTCTCCTTAGCAAAGTTCTGGGCAAACCTCTTTTATTGCACCGTGTACTCTGATATCTCCCCTCTCAACCAAGCTAACAAAAAGCCAAAACCAACATACCTGCTCTACAAGTCTGGGAGCCAAACTCAGATCATTTCCTATGGGACTTACAACATATGTAACCAATAGTATTTACATGACTAACAGAGCCTATTCAGGATACATTTTTTGTTTGTTTGCTTTTGGGGTTTTTTTGTTTTTTGGTTTTTTTGCTGTATTTCTAGCCTTGCCATCACATTTTCAGCTCTGAAGATCTGAGATTAGGTCTTTAATCACAATTCCGTCTGCGCTTCTGCTAAATATCCTTAACAGCAGGCAGAATCAACAAGGAAGCACCAGTCATGAGAGCCCTTCTATGTGTAGTTAGAGCACTTCTCATACTTGCCACTTGCATCCAGTCAAGTTGAGAAGACAATATGGATCAAACATTGCCTGCACTGATTATGCTTTACAGTGTAGCACTAAGTGCCTGGGTTTATGAAGCAGAAAACTTAGTCTTCCCAGCCAGCAAGCAGAGCTGAACCTATTGGTATTAATCGCACACCAGTGAACTAACTGAAAATATGATGCTTGGAATAAAGGCAACTTTTCATACCAACCCCCAATACTAAATCAGTTTTCCTTTTATGAGCATAATGTCTCATAATAGCTACTTTCTACTGTAATGATAAAACTGTGTTCTGAAACTTGTATGAGCAGAGGAGATGGAAAATTCAAAAGCACTGAGGTTATGAAATAAAACTAATTTTTCTATAAGAGATAAACAAACCACAGATATCTGTCTGTCAGAGTATGTGAAAAACTTATTGTCCCGGTTTGGGCTAAACTTCCTGGTTTGAGCCGAAACTTCCTTGTTTTGACTTCAAACCAGGAAGTTTAGCCCAAACCGGGACACTTATTCTTCCAGTTTATTTTTTCTTCACACAAAGTTGTATGTATTAGAAACCCCATTAATGAATTAAACTTTCTTCTAATTATTTTTAGTGTTACTGACACTCCTGTACATCCAGCTATCCACGCTCTGGGTTCTATTTAAATACAGACAAAAATTTCTGGTTTTCTTAACATATTGAATTAAATAGAATTCTTAGGTGCACTATTTGAATTTAAATATTGTAAATATCCATAAATGAAGATTATCTTTTAAGGAGAAAATTAACAGTGCTATTTCACTGTTCTAGCAGAAATTGGAATCCCCCTCAAAGGGGATGTTTTCCTTTGAATTGTTTTCTACATTTTATAAATCTTGACAATTCTCTATTACTTTGAATCAATAAAACATACATGTAGAAATTAAAATTCCTTTAAAAGGAAAAGCTGAAATATTTGTTCAGAAAAGGTTGATCTGCAACATTTTAAAATTTTGAAATCGTATTTACCCATGTCCACAAATTTCTATGCATATCTAGCTAAAGCATTGCTATAACCACTGCTGGTATTTGCATATCATGACTACAGCTTTTATACTTCAGCCTTCTGAGAAAGAGGTTGGGGTTGGGAATGTTTGGAATAAACTCCAGCAGGTGGAGATAAAGAGTAGTACCAAACACTGCACGCCTTCAAATAGCGCAGTCTGGTTTTCATCATCTGGGAGTTTGTGTGGTTTAAGTGACACCACTTGACAGAGAAGGATGACTGATTCAGTGCTACAACCACTGCCACCCTTAGTCTGCAAAACCAGTAGACTGCCTGGTGCCTCTGTGATGGCAGTGCCTTTGGTTAATCACAGGATGGCAGAGGGCCAGCAGGATGCTACAGCTCAGAGCCAGCTACGCTGATTCACTGCCTTGACCTGAAGTGTCTGAAGTGACTAACGATGCTGGAGAATAAGACCTAGCAGTAATGAAACTTGCTGAAAACTTCTAAGGTCACCAATGTCTATTAAATATTTGTTTGTTCTTGACAGCTGACCAGCAAGACAGGCTGTTTGCACAGACAATGCATTTTCCTGGAGGCGGCAGCAATTTGAGAGAGGGAATAGGAATCTTATCTAGGAATAGGTAATGAAGAATGTACAGGATTTTTAGGTTACATTTGTAGCTTGCAGTAATTCAGACAGAAGCACAAATCTTGCTTTTCCTTTCCTTGCTGCTCACAGTAATTCATTGTGGAAGGAGACAACATGAAAAATTAACTGTCTCCCTCATGGGCATTAAATCAGGATAGTCAACAGATTGTGTAAGAAAAGAAATCTCTTCAATTATGATAACTAGATATTGTGTAATAAAACCATTTGTTGACTGACTGTGGGAACATCATCATGAAAAGATTTCCACACAGGAAAAGCATAGGTCCTAAGATCCTGACGTGCATTTTTTATTTCTTTATCCTAAAGTCACTTTCTGGGTTATGAACACAACATAGAGTCTCACATAAAGGGTTCTAGAAGACACATTATCCATAGCAGCATTACTAGCAGGATATTTTTCTTCCCTCTGCCTACTAACAAACTTAAGCTGGTTATTACCCCCTTTTTCATCACTGGAAATGAGGCAATTTGATGAGGCACATGTGAAGAAACTAGCAGGTGTTGAAAACCACCTTTTAGAGAGATGCGTGCAAAATATTGGAGACAGTGTAAGAGTTACAATATGCATTTGAAGTATGACTGCCCATAGTTGAAAGACATGGATCTCAAATATGCTTTGTTTTCAAAATGGTCTTATGGATAGGGCATTTAGTAATGTTCTGTGCTATAGATCTCTCGTGTGCTCTAACAAAATCTCTGGACATTGCTGTTCACTGGATCACACAATGATTGAGGGCTTAGTTATGCAAAATAGCACCAGCTACCATACTGGACCTGTATTTGAGAGGTGGCTGGAGCTGCATCCTGGGAGAGGGAACACTGCCACTGTTACGATGGAGGAGTAGAACTTGGGACATTCTTCCATCTCACCGATTGTTCCAGTGAGTGGATTTGACATTCCCAGGAAAGGTTGGAGTTATAAAGCCTTGTGCTCTTTTGTATGAGAGGAGCAAAATTCGGTATAGTCATCACATAACCCATCCAAGAGAGAGGGAAAGCCAGCCTGGGATGCTGTTATATCG
>NW_010390013.1:42128-65819 GCF_000710305.1 Buceros rhinoceros silvestris | reverse complement strand
CGGAAGAGTTTTAAAGCTTCTGTTCTTTCACCATGTAAATTAGTTTTACCAACTCTGTTATACTGAGTGGAAGAATGTTAAAAGTATTAGAGTTGTTCTTTATTCACTATACCTGAATTTTAGCTTTTTTTAGCATTACGGAAAATCTCAGTCGAATGGGAAAAAGAATCAGTAATGATAAACATGCTGATGAAGCAAGAAAATGTAAATTATACCAGTTTTCTTCTCAAACTTGCTTGTTCTCATCTATGATAGATCTTCAGGTACAAGAATCAAAGGAAAAAGACCACATAGATAATACTATTCTGAGTATCTTGCTGAGGTCAGTGAGGCCATGTAACTTTACATTTCCAAGTTTTAGGACAGCATTTTGATCTACATCAATTATCAAATGTCTGTTTTTCATTAATTCAGCATTCAGGCTTATTTCCTTAATGCAATAATAGGAACCTGAATCAACTATCCCTCAAAAGTCAAATTCAATTGGAAATATTTCAATCAGGTAATAGCCTTGATTCTAACAGCTTGATAAGAATGTGGTCTTTTTTCCAAACACATCACTGTAAATTTTTAATTTTGATTTTCCATCCTTGAAGAACAATTTACCCGTAATATTCAGATAAATAATTTAACTGCATCACAGCAGTTACCATTATGTTCTTAAATTCCCAGGCCGATTCCTCTAATAGCACATTGTCAATATTATCTTGTTAATGAGTAGGGTCTATAAAACTGGTTTTCTCTTCCAAAACATTGATTATCCTATGAGATAATTATTAGGATTGAACATAGTTTTAGCTGTCTCAAGAGTTTCTTCTATTCCAAATATTTTAAATGCAAACATACAAATTCCTGTCATGCTAATTTGTGTTGCTCTTGTAGTTCCTCAAGACAGGTAAGCCCAGCTTTTTAAAATGGACAGCTTAATCTCCTTTGTGCCTGCTTTTATGGCTCATCTTTACTGGAATTAGGTACTGTATAACATCTGGGGTATGATACATGACAGTCAGTACTGTCTTCAAATATTCTATCTATCTTCAAATTACTAGTAATTTTGACATAAAATTTTCAACAAATTTGAAAAGCAGATAATTTTCGTGCGATTTTTGTTTCTGCTTTGAATGACCAAAAGAACCGTATAATTCTTTCAGTGGTACGAAATTCGTATAACCATCTACACAGACACAAGAAACCACAGTTCACATCTGATAAAATAAAGCTCAAAATACATACGTAGTTTATTTAAAATGTTACCAAGACCCTAAATTCTTCACATCCTGAAGGCCCTTTTACAAATGTTTCTCTCTTTCAAGAATACACTTTTGTGTGTGTGGTCCTTAGCATTGCAAGACTGGAGAGCAACGAAGGTTTGCACCGAGCCAGTGCTGCATTTGCATTCAGTAGTCTAATGCTTTTTAGATGAAAAAAGTCAAATGCATATGGAGACAAGCAGATACTGTACATTTTGTTTATTCTACAAGTCTATCTGTGATCATAAACTCTTGGTAAATATTTGCTCTTTGGAGATGAGATTTAACATATTTGCATTTACTTGCAATTAAAATGTTGCTTTCCTGATGACTATTCCATGGGCTGCTGCATTTCATCAGTGACAAAACATACTGTAAAGATAAGAGTTAAATGGAAAGAAGTCTGTTATGAGTATGGGCCTGGTCTGTTTCTGAGATCAACAGTTTGTGGCACTTATATTTGGGTAATATTTCACTCCTTTATCCTCACTGCAGTTTGAGACTATCAGATCTTGAATGTGTAATTATTTTTCCAGTGTTGTTTTGATTTTTTTCATTTAAATATGCCATCATTTTACAGCTTGTGCCATGTTTGTTAAAGAACAACGATGCTTTTCTTCTTTTGTTATGTGATTTATTGACTAACATGTACCCAACACGTCTGAATTGCTTCCAAAGGCAATAAAGTGGCAGGATAAATCCTAAGAAAAAAATGTATGACTTAAATTACAAAATTCACTTGTTGACTCCAAAACCAGAAAGTTCAATATTAATGCTCTATATTTTCATGGTGTTTAAGGTTTTTAGACTAAATACAAAAAGGTCCTTTTATTTTGCCATACTGCATCAGTCCAAAAGGATTAGCTTAGTATGTAGGAGATATTTATGATGTAAGGCATAGAAGTCCTGCTAATCGCAGTACTATTAAACTGTTGCACACAATAGGGCAATGTAGTATTCATGCACATGCATATGAAAAGGTTCATCCCACATAAACCCGCTTACACACGTGTAGTTATAGCAAGAAGTTCCAAAGAATCTGGAGATACGGGTAATTTTAGAAATTTCCATAACATAGAAGTAGATATAAGCACCCAGTAAAAATCTTGATAGATTTTAACAATCCATTTCAGCAGTAAATTTACATCTAAAAATCCAGAGAAGAAAACAAAGCTGCTACCATCTAACGTATTTTCCCCTCTACTCCCACTAGGGAATTTATAATTTTCACTTCACCATTTCCATCTAGTGTATGCCTTCATCTGAATTAATTTTTCATGCTTTTACAGCAAAAAGTCAAAATCTTCTCATCTATGTCCATGATTTTGTTCTACTTCTGTCATAAGAACTGTACTACCTTCTTTCCAGATTTCTCTCACTATGTTATCATAGACAGTACGTTTTCATGGGAACTTTAATTTTTTTTTTTAAATTTTCTGTCTTTTGTCATTTGTTTCTGAAATCCTTCCCAAAACACTATCCTGACACTCTGTACAAAGTAGGTACAATTAATTGGTGTGAACTGAAGAAAATTTCTGTGTTGTCACAGTCATTGTTTTTTCTTTGTGATTTAAATATGAAAAATGTGTTTATAACTAAGTACTATACAAGTATATGGAAATTCTATTTATGACGGTTTCAAATCTATTGCATGTTTTGAAACTATTGAGCTATCAGCAGGTGGAGACACTAGCAGATATAAAACAAAACATAAATTCCTCCATTCCTTCCCTCTAGACCATACAAGACCAATTTCAATTACAAAATTTATGCTTTATACAAATATGCTGAGTTACATAGGAGAGAGAAATTCAGTTTCCTTAGTTTTGCCTGCTTCTAACAGTGAAATGCAAAAATTCATAACTTTTCCGTGATGATTATCCTTATTCATAACTTTCCTATTAGAATAACTTTTCAGCCTTGCTACCCACTCCCACTGTAATGAAGTTCCAACACTAGTAGGCTGAAGCTTGGAATAAGTAAAACAAAGACCACAGTAGAAAGGAGGTTGTGAAAAGAGTGGAAGCCATACTACAGAACATGCTTCCTTAATGAGAAAGATATCCAGTTTGTAACATTATGTCCATTGGATAACAAGTAATGTATGAAGACATGTCTTCAGCCAACTGTTTTGAAATGTGTCACTTTATTTCTGACCATTCAAAGAATAAACAAAAAAAAGCTTAAATTCCAAAACGAGATTTTTAACAGGACCTAGGTTTGTTCAAAATATTTTGCCCAGCAGGTAAATGAGTGGAAATATCAAGCAGCTCTGTGACAAACACACAGTCCAAGGTGCTTTTCCTTTTAGGTGGATAGAAGTATATCCTTCCCATCTCAGCTTGCAGGTGAACTGCAAAGCCCTCAAATGGTCATGGATTTCATTAGGAAATGTCTGTCACCCTCTTCTTGCCCTACCATGCAAGATTAGCTAAAGCATTCATTTTAATAACCTACCTCCATATTTTAGCTGTATTTCTTGATCTCCCCGCCACTGTCTTGGATCTAAGGCAGGCTGAATCTCCTGACCTTTAGAACACATTGTAAAGCCAATTTTTTTTTTGTGTTGTATCACACAAGGAGGCAATTAAATACTATTCTCAGCATTTCATTACTAGTCCCACTGAACTCTGCAGCTATAGTTTATTTAAAATTACACATGTGATTTGATTCACTTGGGGTGTATTCATGTATACGGTAATAAGTGCATAAGGCATAAGTATATCTTATAAATAATATTTCAAAATGTTACAAATTACTATTAATAGTAGTTAAGCAGGTAGGTAAGCAAATATAGGTAAGCAAATGTAAGGAGAAGGCAACCAGTTCTTACAAGCATTCAAAGCCTTTCCACCATCCTCACTCCTCCCCCTGCCTAACACTGAGCTTTGAAAAACATAAGCCCCGCACTTACAGGGTGTCTTTATATTTTGCTAAGGTGTATAAAATTTCTTCAAGATTCCCTCCTATGCACCCAAAAATATTTTGGTTAATGAAAGCAAACTTTAAGGGGAACATTTATGTAAAAAAAAAAAAAAAGTTTTCATTAAAATTTGAAGAATTGCAATCGCACAAGCCAAATTTTATCTGATAGCAGCTTGCAAGTTCTTTTTAATTAACTACATTAAATAAATTGATTGCACCTTTCCTATTTCTGTTAATTAACATGTGCTAAGAATCATTGTAAGACGAAGAAGTAGGATGAACAGCACTGATGGTATCAATGTTACAGCCGCCTGTCACATCTGCCAAAAAGTAGACTGAAAGTTTCGAAAAAATAGCGAGATGCATTATAATGAAGACTTAGGGGAGAGAAAGAGATGAATACCGGCATTTTAAACTTCTTACCAGCCCTTGCAGAATTAATGACTGCAAGTGGGTGTAGCTGTCAATTAATATTCTCCGAATAACTTTATTACCTAGGGAAATCAGACTCCAGTGAGTTTATATTTTACCCTCCTGAAACTAATATACACCTACTCTGTGTCAAAGATATCGGACTGTTTGCTATATGGTGAACATATATAACCCATTATACCATCTAACTCTGGGTTACAAATAAGAAAAATATATATCCTTTGGGGTAGTGCATTTCTTCTTCAATTTCAATAAAAATCGCAGCCCAGCTCTCCTCCATTCCTGGGCATGCACAGCTCAACCTTTTGGGTAGGAGAAATCTCCCTGATCCCAGCAAAGGTAATGTCCCTGTGATCTCATCACTTGCCTCCTCATTGCTTCAGAGGTGCCACAGTCACAGGGGGGCCCCTACTACTCCTTTCTGCGTTGCCTGTGAATCAGTTAGTCTTTGGGGAATATAAATAATTTCCATTTTTAATTGGGCAGCAGTAGGTAGGGAGAGGAAAAAACTGGTGGGATATCATGCAGCTGTCAGATATCGAACCATGATACTTAGGTTTTATTGCAAAGAATTTTCCACCCAGGATGTCCAGCTTCATATCTATATACAAACTCTCCCTTTAATGTCCGGGGCCACCATCTCTTCTCAGGCACTCTCTCAGGAGCATTTTCTTTGTCACTGGGAGGCACAAGTAAGTCAGGTTTTACTCAGGAATCTGTCATGATGTCAATGATGGATACAATGTGGGAGATAAAGTGGATTTAAAAGGTTAGTTAAGAGTTCATGAAGACTTGATGAATCTCCTCGAACCCCAAATGTTGCACATCATATTATGAACAATGTCACAAATTCAGGTTGTCTACCATGCAAAAGAAAAGATGTCTGACTAATTTTTTTGTGTTTTATATACTCATCATTGTCATTCTACTTCGTTCCTCAGTGCAATCCTTCAGACACATGCCTAAGTGCCTTCTAAACTTAATTAATCACCTTTCTTGGTGCCATTCTTTGATTCATCTTCTGTGAAATCAATCACTTTCACTTCCATCTCCTGTTCTCTACACTTCAGAAAATTAATTCTTAATTTGGAGGGGAGTTGTTTTTTCTCTATATAGAGAAACAAAGATAAAGTTTGAAATGCTTCTAGATTTTAGTCTTCATTCAGCAGCCTGAGTACAACACCTTGTACAAAGAAATTAGCTATCTAGTTCAAGGGCCCCCTGTTAATCTTTCACATGCATATTTTTCTTTACTGCTGTATTTTCTGCCACTTAGGGGGATGGGTATTTGTTTTCCTTGGATTAATCCTGATGGCAGCCTTCTTGACTGCATCTTAAGTATTTCCCATGCATTACTGAATCCCAGCCAAATCACTTTAACTCATTTCACATTCACTCAAGTAGCTATTGACAAAGTAAAAATAATACTGCAGTGCATAAAAGGCTTGAATAGCTTCCTTTCTGATTAGTGTAGCAGTTAAAAACTCAAGCTACCACAGGCAGATCCGTTCTTCTGAATTCAGAAGAACAGATTTATATCCCCTCTTTTATTAAACACCTATAGATTTAATTTATAGAAAAATTTACAATTTTACAAAGTTTTACAGCTTCATTTTTTCAAATAATTCAAGGACCAGTGACTCAATCTTTTATCTGTGTGACAAACACAATTTTGTCAATAATAGCGCTATGTAACACCATTTTGGCCTTGAAAGAATCCACGTCCCAAATTGCACCTTTAATCAGTCTGAATCCATACACTTTTATCAAATGTTTATGAAGAAGGCCAGGTTGGTTGAAGCTCTTAGCAACGTGGTCTAGTGGAAGGTGTCCTTGCTCAGGGCAAAGGGATTAGAACTAGATAAACTTTAATGTTCCTTCCAACTCAAACCACTCTTTGATGCTATGATTCTGGGAATCATCAGTAATCAAATGATTAATGAACAAAATTGGCCAAATGACAGTCTTTGAGAAGCGTGACATACTTGCAAGGGTCTCATGCTGTACTCGCTTGATATAGAGCTTATGGCAAAAGCAAGTTCGGATATCAAATGGGTACAGTCAACCCAGACATATAGATGTGCTTTTAATCTTTCTGGTCACAACCTTATGTTTCTGCATGCACTTTCTTGTGAAATATTTATAATTGTTTTCACAAAAAGAAAACAGTATCTTAAATCATCTGTTATGAAATGGATCCAAACAAAGGTGAAGATTTCCATCTATGAGAAAACACTGAACTACTGGCCTACGTTATGAATATGGTGGCACAATAATAAAAATAATTTCAGTCGGAAATTGCAGTTTTGTCTTTTCACATGAGCTCTTCAGTCAAAATATCCAGGGCCCAGAGTTCTCAAACAATTCTTCTAAAGAACTGGCCAGCGGCCTTGGAAGCGAGTTCTTTGACCTTTGGCTCGTAAGTGTACATTGTATTTTGTCTGAGCCTGAAGTAATTTTCTGTACCAAGACAACTCCATGTATCTAATTACAGCATAAGTGTAAAAATTGTTCCAGCTGTCCAGAAGGTTTTGTTATTTGATGATATCATAACCAGGGTGTTATTAAATCTCATAGCAGCTGGAGACTTTACTCCAGTCAAGCAAGAATTCTATAGAGATATAGAGTAGTGATGGATTTCTTGTACATCTTTCAGTGAAAAAAAAAAAAAAAAAAAAAAAAAAAAAAAAAAAAAAAAAATTAAAAAAAAGTCAAAATACCAGCAGAATTTTTAAAATAAATCACGTTATCAGCTGAAACTATTTTAAATTTGTATGAAGGTAAATGTTTTTAATAACATTTCTTTTGAAGTCTAAAAACTTTCAAGTAGTAAATCAAATTCACACAAATAAGTAAATGTATTTCTTCCAATGTATGCTTCTAAACTTTGGTAGAAATGATGTGGAAAACACAGTATCAGCGTACTGCTAAGAAGAGACAATGTACTCCTCCAAATTTATTCTGAACGCTATTCACTTTGTTATGAATGCAGAATGTATCCTTTCAATAGAATAAAATGATGACACACAAAGAAGGTTTTAAGCTTAATTTGCATTTAGAACCACATGGAAGAGCCTAAGACCTTACAGATATTTCTACATATTTTATGTTCAAGTCAAGTCAAAGTATAGTCCTACTGGACAAAGAAACATTATGCAAGTGGCCATCCACTCCGATTTTCTTTATTTTTTTAATCATCTCATGAGACTTTATGAATTTTCTAAATGCCAGTGCCAATAATGATGTCATTTCAAAAATTACATCCTTTTTAAAGAAACTAAAAATTACTGCGTAGTAGCCTGAATGCTACAGTACATCAGGAGGCCATAGCACACAGAAAAAACCCCACACCTCTTCTGCAGTGCAGAAGTGGACTATTGATCCTGCCTAAATTCATTTCTACACTTAATGAGAAATTCGGGTCCTCAATTTTTCTTTAAGATGGATGGGTGCCTCCAGGAATTACAAAAAGCTGTTTAAATTAGTCCTTAGGTGCCTCATTTAAATATCTGTGGGTAGTGAGCTACCTCTTACTGCTTTCCACTGCTGCCACAGGGAATGGGGAGGTCTATACCTGGGACTAAGGCAGCTAAGCTCTTTAAGAAATGGTGTGACTGGCTTCTTCAGCTTCCTATACTTCCTATTCAGTTTGAATCAGGTGCTGGATGCCTACGACTGAGATCTGTAAAACTCACAGTTGGAGCTACTTGAGATTATTGACATCAGTTTTACTACTTCTACACTGGAATAAGATCCTTACCCTTTTCCTAATGAACTTAAACGGCAGCTAAAACATTGCATGCACTAAAGAAATGCAAATGGAATCACAGGCTCCTCTTTTGTTTGTGAATTAGACAATATCCTCAACCTATTTGTTAACAAGAATTAATGGATTATATAGTTCCCATACCTTTATGCTGATTTATATTAATTTCCAGTGTTATGGTCTCGGTTTTGCTTTCAGCACAACATTCAATTTTTGCAGGAAGTTTTACTTTTCTTATCCTATTCCCAGACTTCTATCCATAGATCTTTTCTCTATATCCTCAGAGACAGAGGGAAACTTGTAGTAAAAATAGTTAGAGCATAGAAAAATAAGATTAGGGAGGGATGGGAAAGCTGATTTTGCCAAATTTAGACCCTATCAAAAACCCTTGGGTTCTGTATTGCAAAACAGACCTGGAAAGTTTTGAGTATTGGTCTGGTATACTGTTTGTTGCCTTTTTTTTTTTTTTTTTTTTTGAATAATCCTCTGGTAACCCTAGAAACAGAGCAAGGCTTGCTTTCAGACAAGAAACACTGCTTGCTAGAACAAGTTAACATTAGGAAAGACTATATAATCAAAGCTGGAAAATGGAGGCAATAAAATAGTTTCTTTGTTTGGAAAACTCAGGGTTTCTAACTGCTCTTTTCTGTGCTGAGATAAATTTCAATCCTTAAAAGTCTTTTACTCAAGAAGTAGCCATTACTCTGTAGTCCAACTGTGAACTGAAGATAGAGAATACACATCAGGAACAGACCTTATTCAAACAGATAGCTTCAACTACTTCACAGAGGAAAGTTTGATCAATGTTTTACAAGACTAAGCCTTTTTTTCTTTTTCTACATGCACTTTGGAGGAGTGATATGTCAAAGAACAATGCTATAAAAATACATTCCTTCAGTGAAAAATACCATAGAATAGCAAATTATGTTCTATCATTACTACTTTCTTTTCCTGATAGCTTAAATTCAGAAGAAAAGGATTCAAAGCAGAAAGACTTTTGAAATCATTAGTTAGCCTGGACATCCCAAGAAAAAAAATACATGGGTGGAAAAAAAAATTAAGCTTACTCTGGAATTTGGGATAACATATAGTCATAGCCCCCAGGGTGAATCCTGATCAGGAGGCATAAGCAGTATCAAGTTAACTTTTTCTTCTGTGCTCTGGATGGAAATAAATGGACTGCAGCATCAGTAGAGCTTTCCACAGCTGAGCTGGGGGACCTGTGTTGGCGCACACCTCACTTGAATGGCATGGTTTGGCTCTTCACAAGGACACTGATTTGTGCATGGCTGCATAGTCGTAAAGAATTTCACCTAAATTGCCTGTAGAAATCTTTACATTTTACCCTTCTGCTGGTAATAAATTTATTTTAACAAACTGGCTAAACTGATCACTTAAAATTTATCCATCAATTAATTTAATGAAATCGGGCTAAGTTACAGAAATCCTGCTGAGTTCTGTCCTTCCTTCCTTTTTTGACATTCACTAGGCTGGAACTTCACTGAGTCAGTCCCAGCCTGTGCTGTACACCTAACTTTTCACAAGGTAGCGAATATCTCGCCTTATTATTCTGTGAAGAGCACTCACCCATGACCCCAAACACAACTGCTCCTCAGAACCCGGCTTCTGAGAGGAAATTGTGTAGCTTCTTTCCCTTCACTGAGAAGTTAACCCTGCTTCTTCAAAAGAATTCCAGCTATTTAATACAGAACATTTTAAGATCTGTTAGAAGTTCTACCACCATGGTAGAATGGAGTCTACCATGAGAAAATAAGCCCAGGTTTTGTTTTTGTGATGGATAATCAGTTCAGTGTTCCAAGTGTTTTTGCCAGCCTGTTAATCCCGCATTTCCATCTGTTCTTACTAATACCTCTTTAGTAGTTAAATATGATTGAATTGAAACAAATGATTACTCTGCAGAAGCAAAAGGTAGTGTTAGAGTTTTATTGCTCTATACACTGCCTGTTTCAAGCATCATGAGCTGAGACATAAATTATTTTGATTATTTTCACTATTCGTATCTACATTTTTCGAACTATTTGAGCACATTTCTTTGGCTACCATCTCTGGGTCTCTGCCTTCTTTGGCATCTGTATCTATACATGTATATCTATATGTATGTCTTTATATACAGTATTACTGATAGTACATAGTACTGGCATTGCATATGATACATATGTCCAAGTGTAACATGCACATACAACATTTGC
This sequence comes from Buceros rhinoceros silvestris, assembly GCF_000710305.1. Taxonomy (NCBI): domain Eukaryota; kingdom Metazoa; phylum Chordata; class Aves; order Bucerotiformes; family Bucerotidae; genus Buceros; species Buceros rhinoceros. The sequence continues at coordinate 55,236 of NW_010390013.1, read as the reverse complement.
TAACTACCTTGGCAAATATGCAACACTATCAGCTGCAGTCATCAAAAGGAGTTTATCAAAACTCCTGCTCTAACTGCCTCATATTTGATCTGCGGTCCATAGGCACCCACACTGACATCACATTTCTTTTTGCTCCTAAGTCTATTTCTGTACATGTTCACTGCTAAATCTAATTCCCTTGAACTCTGGACACCTGGAAGTCTTGTCAACTTACACCGAGCTGACTGGAGATGTGTTCTCAAATGCATTTTCCCAATCAACAAAATAAAAATCGTCCCTTCCTCCCTAGATTGACCCCCTGCCCCCACTAGCTCAGTGATTAGACTACCTAGAGATAGGCAACTGGAGTCAAATGTTCATTGCTGACCAAGGCATTATTGAGGCAATAATGCTTTGGGTAGTGAGATGCTCTCAGGTTTTCTCTAGGATGTAATTACTTTATGTGGGATATGTGTTCTGGTCATCCTTCCTGTTACATGTTATCTACACAAACCTGTGATCCAGGTTGTGGGCGACATCCTCCAACAACAAAAGGACATGTGTTTCTTTAGCAGTCAAAGGAGGTATTTTCTCTTGTAGCAGCAGCTGTGAATCTGGCTTCAGATTTTCTTCATTCTAGCACAAATCACCTTCCTGATGTGACATACTGTCTTAAGTCCTCTTTGCTATAGCATTCAGCAACTGACAGAATTTACAATCTAATGACTTTAATTGCTCTGTAAGGCAGAGAGGCAGCCTGGCCTCCAGCTTCCGTGGGAGAACCTGAGGCAGAAGTAGCCAAGGTGAGATTTTTGCTTTTACAAAGGAAGTCTGCAATAGCAGGAAGAACTGATCTGTGGTTTGAATGAGAGATGATTTTATTCTAGAATAGCTAGACACAAGCAGGTCTTGTGTCCCATTCTACTTTTCCAAATGTCTGTCAGTGATTCAGATCCCAATGGGAAGATTGGAAACCAAAATGAAAACAGAAAAAAATAAAATTAATTGAGGATGCCAGCAAAGCATCTGATCTGTCCACTGTCTTTTCCCCATGTCTGGACTGATTTAAAAGGTAACTATTGATTTGCATACACAAATACTTCTATACAGTATTTAGTATCTTTTTTCCAGTAGAAAAATAGAAAAACTAAGCTTTTCTCACTGTCTTCTAGCAAATTTTGATCTTTTACTCTCAGACTTTTGGCTACAGACACATTTGGTATACAGCAGCACTTCATGAGTCCTGTAATTTCTGACATACATCCAGATAAATCATAGTCTCTTCCTCAACTCATCACTCAGGATCTACATTCTCAGTTCAGTCCTGCTAATGAGCATTAATTTACTAACGAGATGCTTGAAACAGAGTCTAAACCACTGACCTATTTTAACGGTTTAGCTCCATAACATGCCTACAAACACAATCTAAAGAGGTATTATCACCAAGTTAACTGAAGCCAGGGAAATTAATGGAATGGGTGGAATAATGGATCACTCTCAACATCTAAGTACAGAGATGCAAAGGTGCGGCATATGCTGTGACAGAGGCCTTGGAAAGAGATCTAAAAGGCAGCCTTTTTTAATGGAAACCAAAACTATCCCCAACACAGGCCTTGTACAAACACCCACGAAGGAGCAGTCTCCACGTTCACATTCTAAATAGGGATCTAAATCTTACTGCTTCAACTGCTTTGGGGTTGATCTCAAAACAAAACGTTTTGCTAATCAAGATTTATGATGGGAGGAGTTCACTTCAACCTACGTGTGTTGCAATATTGAAGCAAAATTCTCTGTGAAAGCAGCTATGTTCTGCTAGATGTAGTCCTACAGGAATACTTTTTAGTTAGTTTAGAAAACTGACATTAAATTAAAACTTAAAATGCAAACTGTCTCAAATATAGAAAAAATGTAAAATAGAAACAAAACCGTATTTGGATGAATTTTTAGTGTTCAGGTGCAAGATCAATCTTTTGCGTAATATTCTGCAGTATTTTTTATAATATCGTGTCTACCCTCACAAAAAAGTATAAATACTTATAAAAACTTATAAATAAGTATAATTTTTCTGAAGGTTTTGTTTTCAAAGGACAGTTTTGGAGGCAGTTTTAAATTTATAGTTTTCTTAAACAGCACTGGTCCCAGAATGGACCCGTGAGGGATACCACTCATCACTTGTATCCATCCAGACATGGAGTCATTGACCACTAGTCTCTGGATAAGACCAACTACAACATCTTTGGCCTTTCAATTTTTTTTCCTCAAAGTCCCTTTCTATTCTGATAAAGAAAATTAAAATGTGGTGCTTTGTGTCTGTAGACAATTAGGCAACCCAGAATATATACCAAAAAACCCCCCCTACATATTGGTCTCTGCACACAGCATGTGTGAATAACTCAAAGTATATTCCTCTTCTAATCATTCTTTATCAATAATAATATAAGACCAATATGGTGGTGATCCAATTGTTTCAGTTTATACTGTTCTGCTAAGTCATTATCAGATCATTATAGCAACTTTCATGTCAAATTCCTGGTAGATCTGGAAAGAGTTCACATCGGCAAATATTACTCACTCAAGTGAAAGTTGCAGACTAAAGCAGGGAGGAGGTGATCATTTGTACCTTTCAGCATTTATACCTAGCTATACAAAATTACGTTATTTTTGGCACACTATTTAGCTGATACAGTATTTCACAGCAGGTTAAGGTGTCCCTCCTCAACCACTATCAAATATCAACTCCGTAGGTTTCAATTATGCCATATATTGTTGAAGCAAGCCTAGTTTAAAAGGTATATCATGGTGTATTACTGGGAGGCTGACAAGCACTTCTGGACTCAAAAGGATGTATCTTCAAGATAATAGGCATGTATTTTCCTTCAAAGTGATAACATGTTTAAGGCAAAAGTCAAACTGTTAAGAGGGACAGCCTTTAGACAGCAATCACACCAGTAACAGTATCTCTTCTGTAGCTTTAAATGGTTCAGTAGAGCACAAACTGTATCAGGAAATTAAAAAAAATAATTTTGTTACTTACATCAACTGTCTAGGTTTAGTAACACAATCATTGGAGGCAAAGCAGGGAAGAGGTGATGGAGGGAGTACAGCTGCAGATCATTTCTGCCTGAAGCTACCAAGCTCTTCCTGAAAATCCGCATGTCCTCAGGATCACTCTATTATTAAGAAAGCACCATGTATGGCTTCTGTGCAGATGCATAGGCTTAGAAAAGGCAAAAAAGACCATCAGCAGGCAAGCTTTCTATATTTTAAAGTCCATTTTATAAGGTTGTTGGCTTCAGGAGGAAACAACAGTAATTTTGGGGGCAATTTTTTTGTGCTTTACAAAGTGAGTGGGTGAGGGAGGGGAGAAAACTTGGACTCTAGCTGTCTGAACTGTAGAGGAGGCCAGAGAAGGGGGATAGAAAGGTCAGAGGGACCTTGGGGACATTGAACTCATTACTCTGGTTACTAATTTGTGTGCGCCTTGTGGGGTACATCAAGAGAATGAGGTCGGCTTTTGTTTGTTTTTATCAGCAGGGCTGCCTTGTGGCATCCACTAAAACGAAGAAGTATAATCTCCATGGTGCAAAACAAAAGCCAGGAAACCTCCTGCCAAGAGGCAGGCCAGGAAAATGATTTCTGGGCCCTCCTCTTTTGGGACATTTGCCAGGTGAAACACTGCAGCATTTCACCAAAATTTGCATAAATATGTCTCTCTTTTTTCATAATCATAGGGGTCTGAGAGGTTCTTTTCCCTATACTTTTGTGTTTCTCTTGTGTTTCTGGTTAGGAAAATAAATTGCCATTGCCTTTCATGCCTTCGTTTTCCAGCTTTAGGATTTGTCTTTTAAGAGAGCATGGTGGTAATCTTTGCATTTTCTCACCGGTATTGTATTGCACAATTGCAGCCAAATTTTACGGTTGCAGAAAGCATTAGCAGGCCAGGCCAAGAGGCATTTTTGACTTTGTTTTAATAAGAAATTTTACATTGCATCCCCAAATCTTTACATCATTATTGTAATTATTTGGCATGTTTTCTTTTTCACACTGACTGCAGAAAAGCAGTTTCTCCCTGGCTCCCAAGAACAGTAGAGTCTGGTATAAACAGAATATTACTGACATCCAAGGAGGCCAATCAGTCAACAACATGTTTGTACATGATGTAGTATTATTAACTGCATTTCATAAATCCTAGCTGTGCAGGCTTCCTGTCTGAACGCCTCCTCGTTTCTTGCTGGTTTTTTGTTTTGGTTTTTTTTTCTTTTTCTGCTTCATGAAGTATTTCCCTTTTAAAACTTGGTCAATTATTTATGGAAGAATACAGAGGGCACAACATTTAACATATCAGACAAGGACAGATACCCTGTTTAGAGCAACTTTGAATGTCAACGCTCAGTCATGCTGTGTAGGCACAAATCAGAGCATCATGCTTTGGCAAGATAAAATTGCTCTGGAGCTTCAAGGCACAGAAAAGGACTACACCCTATTCTACCTTCCTTTTGGAAATTCCAGACTCTTGCTTCACTGCAGCTGACCTGCTCTTTGTAAGATAAGGAAACAAGTTTATTCTCCCTCTATTCCTATCCCACATAAATCCTTCACTAATTCATGTGCAACAGTTTTCCTCTACGATGGAAACCAAAAGGTGGAATTTCTAAAATGGCTGCCAAGGACTATTGGGACCTGTAAAGAGCGGTCACCAGCCAGCCTAGGGACATCTGTAGAACACAGCTCTGCTTCCTGCTCCACTCCTAGGAAAGTACGGTGGCTGAAAGTAAAGGAAAACCTACTAAACCATCATAGGTGTAGCAACAACATCTATCTCTCTTCATATCAGTATAATGGGGGATACTTTACAATTTACCTTGCACAGAAGAGCTAGTTATGAAGAGACTCATCAGTAACGTCATAACAAGAATGATGAGAAAACAAAGCTGGGACTGAATAAGAACTGTTAAAGGGTAAGCTCTACTCTCAAGTGGATCTAACTGACAGGTGTAAAGCTCTGGCTAGGAAGCAAACATGAATTCTCAAGTAGTGAATAGAAATGTCATGGTAAGAAGAGATTGGGAAGATGGTTGCAGGGATAACAGAGTCTTTGAGGCCTTTGCAAGTTAGGACCCACCATGGACTAATCTGGGAAGATGTCTAAGCAAAAGATGTCTAAGCAAAAGATGTCAATTGCATATATAGGTATGTAGAAAAGAACTTAGTTTCTAAATAAAATATATCAACTTCTTTCTGCACTAGAACATGATGTAAATACCACACTGTAACTGGCATCCCTTAAGGATATGTTCAGTCAGTGCCCAACATGGCACTAAGAGAATCTAATTAATCATTGTTGCTATTTCTATTACAGTTATTCCACTGGCAATAAAAACCTGTGCAATTTAAACTTTTTTCCCAAGTTCCTATTGTTTAAGCTTAGTGGAAGTCATAGCTGCAGAGAAACCATCTGGGATTTCAGACACAGAGATTTGTCAGTCCCTCTACATGAGAAATTGAAGTTCTGGTAGAAACAGTGGCTCATCTCCATTTCACATCTGGAAAACTTTAACATTAGGAATGGAACTAAAGCATGAATTCTGAGCATTAATTTTTTATGTGATTGTAATCATACAAGGTATCTCACTTGAGACAAAGGGCTATTCTACAAAACATTGGAGAACAGTGCAAAATTGAGAGGTTTTAAAGCTGTGAGAATTAACTATTATTTTTACTTTGGTGGTTAAATTGCTAAATCAAATCTGTCTTAGGTCAACCCAAATTTTAATTTTAGTAAATTTTCTTGTAAAAAGAAAAGATATTTCACATCATTTTGGGGGGAATCTAATTGCCTGAAAATGTTCATTGATATTGTGAGAAGCTATGAAGTAGTTAGTATCCTGAACTCTTTTCATAATTTTTGGTAGGTGTTATATTTTTCTACTTCAGCCAAAATTTAGAAAAAAAATAAAAAACTAGTTTCCCCAAAATATATTTTTTGACCCATTAAGTCTCATGCAAACTCAGATAGTTTTATCTTGTACACCCTATACAATATTTAATGATAATATGGCCAATGAATAAGTACTTCTTAAAATGCAGGTAGAATTGAACATATCATATCAGAGATCCCCTCTCCATGGACTACTAGCTTTTACTAGAAGTTATTCTCAGAGTGATGAAGTTCAGACAAAAATGATCTAACAGGTTTATTGCCTCCCCCTCTACTGGCAATTTCCTAGGTGATTAAGCAACATAAATAAAAGTCAAATATTAGAACAAAAAAATGTTGGCACCCAGAAGCACCATAACCATTTAAATAAGGATCAGTTGAGCTCTGAATCATTGGCTCTGTTGATAGAGCTTAGGGAAAATAAAACTTATTTCAAAATGCCAAATAATGGGGGTGCATTTTGCACATCACTGTTTTTTACATGGAGCTTGTAAAGATTGCTGTTGACTGTATCCATACCTAGAGCACCTTCCCAATGATGGCATCTAATTTGTGTTTCAGCCAAGGCTGAGGCTCTTGGAGTACCTGCAGAGTGGACCAATTACTTTGTCTGCTGATAAGGGCATTTTCATGTAACCCTATTTAGCAGGCATAGACATTTCTAAACGCCTTCCTTTTAATACAAATCAAACACACAGAATGAAGGATTACAGTTTCATTAGTCTTTCATTGACAGTAATAGCGTAAGGCTCAGGCTGCAAGAAGGAGAATGAAGGCCTCCTTTGTCATATTATCAAGAGGAACAATATAAACTTAATTCTTTGGTTGCTTGGGAATAAAAAACTCTAAGTGTAGTTAAGCATGTGTCGCCAAGTATGTAAAAGCTTGCTAATGTGAGTAATTTCCTCAATTTATTTCTTTGATATATTAAGCACCTGAAAAAATACTTGCTGTTCTTCACCAGCATTCTCTTTCTTTCTCTCCCTCTCTCTCTATATATAAATCGCACATGGAGAAACAGAATAATCAGCTCTTTTCCATAAGTGTCTTTTTTTTTTTTTCACAAGTGCATGAAGAAATGCATTCTGTGATTCACCTGCTTTGGCAAATTTCCATAGTCAATAATTCCCCCAAAAAATCACTGTGAAAATGCCCAGTTACGTTAATACCAGAGGATAGTTCAAGCAGTTCTGCGGTCCATAACTGTGGCTTTATCTCTGTAGGAGAGTTGTAGCCTCTGAAGCAGACTTCAAAATACTAAGGACTTTATAGCTTCAAGTCAACACCGCTAAATAAAATCCGTTTGTTTTGTGGCTATCGGTGTGAGTTCCAAGGACCAACATTCTGCAGTGCTCTGATTTGCCATAACGTGAGTAAAGAATGTGTCTGGAAAAGAACATTGAGGCAATTATAGGAAGAGTTGCAAATGGAAAGAGTATTTGATGAAGCAGAAAAGTAGGAAGGGACACCACTGGAGGAAGAGACTCGACGACAAGAGAAAAAAGAACAACTGGCTTCCTAACAAATAAGAAAGTTTGGAAAAATATGCAAGGCAATCCACAGTGAAGTTGCAAGAAGCTCAAGGAATGCTTTAAACAAAACAGTCTCTTTCTGTTTGGCCTGAAAGTTTTCCTGTTAGAGTCAGGTCAGTGAATATACTTATCTTAGGAATACATTAAGAGAGAGTAGAGGGGTTTCTGCCTCCTAAATAAAGGCTAAACTATACATAATTGACAAAAAGGAGGAAGTAAATCTTATGGAGCAAGGCATTTTGCAGGGATATAAATGACCCTGTACGTGATTTACAGCTCTGCCACTGATCTATTCCATGACCTTAGGCAAGTCACTTCACCTTTATACCTCAGTTAACCTGTTAAACTGACACAATAACACTGAGTCTTACTGGGCTTTAAGATGATAAAAAATTTCTTTCTTAGAGCTAAAGCCGCTCTGCAATGCGAAAAAACTCATCAGTGATTAATGCAATCTATTGTTCAAACTGAGCAAATGTACTTCTGTGTTTGAAAAAAATAATTTCAAATGTTAATGGTCTGTTGTTTCATTTGTAATCTGAACTCATAGCTGATGTGGACAGGTTTGATTAAAAAGAATCATGAGTGTTTCCTAATAAAAGCCAAGGAGTGAATGTGTGAGGATCTCTGTGGTAAGGAACATGCATATAACAAATTGAAGTCCCTTTGCATTCCCTCCAGCATGCCTCTGGCTGTAGGAACCAGAATCTAGCCCTAAATTAATAATTAGAACTTTAAGTCTAAGGTCTCCAGGAAATGTCATGAGGACAGACAGAAGTACTAGAAAATGTTAGTGGGCAGTGTAGAAAGGTAAGTGCCAAGAGATTTACACCCAGCATCCTTGACAAGCAAGAAGAGAAAATCAGGATTTAAATAACCCACTGGCAAGACCTTTCACATCAATTTGACTGTGGTGGGAGGAGAAACTCTACAGGGATGGCCTGTGTGTGTCTTCACAGGTAGTAAGAGAGGTACCCACATCAGCATGCATGGGAGTACTGAAAGGGCTAAAACCTCTACATCTGCAAGTGGCTAAAATCACATATGTCAGTTTATGCTTCCCCTTAGCTGTGTCTGCATTTTGGATTTAGCAGAAGAAAGGGGGGCCCCAAAACTTTCTGATCAACAGCAAGAAAATAGATTCAATTCAGCAATATGCTATATTAAAGGCTGCTTGTAAAAATATTACCTTCCAGTACAATGCGGTGACATATTTTTCCATTCAGATAATACTTTCCATATTCACTATATTTTTAGAGAGGAGCCTAGTAACACGTTATGGGTGTGTTTTCAATGAATCCTCAAATCAGCACGCAATCTTATACACATAATTCCTTCCAAGCACGACATTTTTAGTGCAATTACCTAAATCTTGCCAATTCCTCCTACAGGTATATTATTAAATTAGTTTTAAAAACATCATGCACAAACTCAAAAAAAGTTCTGAAGAACATAGCTTCCAAGTATCCTGTATCCTGTAAAGTATCTTAAATAAGTAGGCTCTAATTTTTGCAGTGTTGGTATTTCATTCCTTAATGTTGTGACAGGGCATTGAGTTAGCTGGAAAATATTTATTATTAACATCTATTCATCTAAAAATCCCACCTTTTAAAACGTATATGTGGCTAAAACTACTAAAATTCAACATCAGTTTTACTCCTTGATTTCTCAAGTTCTAGGTGTTACGAGAAGTTTCTTGAGATGAGTTTGTGACCTAAGTTTTTTGAACATTGCATCAGCATAAGTAGTTGACACAGGAATTGTGAAGGCACGCATGAAAATCTGCAATAGAATTCAAAATGTATTCTACTCATGCTTGAAAAAGGTTGAAATCTGAGGGACCAGAAAGGCATAGAATCATATACGACCTCATTTTAATAACTGCTGTACATATAGGTGTGTCTGTGTATGTATAAATAACTTAAAAATATATATGTACCTATGAAAATATATGTATATACACCGCGTATATGAGTGGATATATATATATATAAAAGGAAATAAATGTTGATGATACCACGTTTTTAAACATGATGTTTCGGTCAGCTAAAGCACACCATTTCGTTCTACAGAAAAAAGATTGAGCATTTTAATAAAACCTGCCTACTTCATATATTGAAGAGCCCTTCACTGGTGGTCCTAGTCCTGTTAGAGGAGACTGTCTGAAAAGGGCCAGAGATTTAGGTGGGTTTTGGTTGGCCACACACCATCTTGGGTCAGCAAAGGTTTGCAGCCAGGTGTATAGATACGTTAACAGCCATGGCAGCACAGGTGTGCTTACAGGGCAGGGTGCAAGTCCTGACAGGGCTCAAAGCTGAGCTGAATACTGAAGGACCCAGGCTGAATTCAGTAAAGCAGACCTGCTTTCTTGGCTACAAAGTGTACCAATGTCTGGGCTTTGGGATAAACTGAATTTCTACGCACGCACATGCAGGCACACATGTGCAAATGGGCAAATTATCTGCGTGCCTCTGGGTGCCAGTCTGAGGTACAGTACTGTAGAGTACTGTCACCCACCAGGTCATGCCTTTCTTGTCAGGAAACCTGCCAAAACATGCACTGAAGGCTACGCGGGTTTCGAATCCCGCTGATGCTGAAGCATGAAGGCAGGTTGGAAGCTGTCTCAGGATATTAGGATTTCCTTCTATACGTGGTCCCTAGTAGAAATATAGGCATCTTTAGTGATTTGCTGGCAGCAATAGAGGAACTTAAAGGGTTAGACAGCAGCTGAGCTGGGATTTTGAGGATCAAAGTGGTGCCGAAATGCGGATTTAGCTATTGGTCATCATTTAGGTACTAAAATAACTTCAGTTAACTGGCAAATGTGAAACTGCTCCTCATAAAAAAATCTGGCTTTAATTGTGGCTTCTGAGCAGTTCAAAAATCTGGTCCTGTACAAATATGCTATAAATGTAAGCAAATACTGATCCCTTGCTGAGTTCTCTGATCTATTGCAAACAATCCAAGACTTCATAAAAATATACAGCTTTTCACTTATCCTACATTTTGTCTCACATTAGGTCACTAGCCAAAAAGAGTCTTGCCAGCAGTCAGTTTAATAGGGAGAAGGAAACAGTCTTATTAGTTAAGTTTATTTATGATGACAAAAGGAACATCATGAAAACACCAAGTTGTAAGTGATAATTTATTCCTGAGAAGTCGTAAATCAGCAGGATTTCACTGCCCACATGGGGTCCTACAATTAAATAATTAATGATAAGTAATGAGCCTCATAAATGCTCACAGTGTTTTTGAGCAACTATTTATACATGAGCTCATTCTACAAACTCTCCTGCTGCTATAATCATGATAACCTGGTGTCCTTACTGCATTACAAAAACATAAGATGATAACACCAACCATCTCTGTGGTTAAGTTTATACTGTCGTTGCCAGATTAAACTAATTATTCTCTGCCTCCAAGCCAGTACTGGGTTAGTATTTCTAATTTCATTAGAAAATGATGCATTTTCTGTCATGATAAACTTAGCTCACACTGCTTCGTCCTGCTTTCCACTGATGTGGCATTTGTCTGAAAAAAATATACAGAGTTATTAAAAGCGAGCAAAGGCAAATGGCTGTAAACCTTTACGTTCTGGGTCACAAACCTGTAAATAATACAGGTAGTAAAAAAAAAAATACAATAAAAAAGAAATTCACATGTATCAAAGGGTCTGAACACTCGTAGATTTGTATGCAACATTTTTTATCACCACTGCTCTCCGCTGGCAACCAGAAGAATCCAAAGTCAGCCCTAACATTATAATCTTCACATTCCTACACCTGAGAAACCCTGAACCTCTCCAGAAAATAAATCACCTGAGAATGCCCCCAGTTCTCATTGACCCGTTTTCTGATAAAGGATTGTGCAATTGCTTATTTTTGCTTTTTTTATTTCCTTTTCCTGGGTCCTAATCTTGTTTTTCCTGTATTCTCTAGCTATTACATCATGTATGCCATGAGAAGCAAGATCAGGAACTTTGATAGTTCAAATCTGTTATGCTGTTCATCTTTTGTTTCACTTCAGAAGCATCCATCATGACTCCATAAAGACCCAGCCTACTGGGGCTGAGGGTAATCGTCACAGTTTGCTTTTGGCCAACCAACATCCCCAACACACAGTTACTCTATGTGCACAATTTGTTAAATTCAGCACTGAGCTGATGTTCAGAAGCTTATAAAAATCCACGCTTTTACCTGGACTATCAGGATCAGACATACCTTTTGCTTTGGAAAGCTTTTGAAGTACTCCCTGGCCATTTACAACCAGGCTTTACAGTGCTCGTGCAGAGGGTAATGCAGGACACCCCGCTGTTAGGTGCCTGCTACGGTGCGTTCCTGTTCCTGCGCACATACAAACACCAGCTAACAGACTGCATGGCGACTCCGTTATTCTCTTATGTTTCACGTGTGAAATTGATAAAACAGAAATGGAAGATGAGAAGAGAATTTGGCCTGATTTTTTTTTCACTTTGAGAGGAAAGACAGGGATGTGGATGCAGAGAAAATGGAGAATGATGATTTTTAAAAAAGAGTGCATAGCAATTCACAAAGTCATATTTTATAACAGGAAACAGCGAAAGGAAACAGAATGCGTTGAAGAATTAAAAAAAAAAAAAAACAAACTAGCAATGCTGAAACTCAAAAAACAACAGCCCAGAACCTATTTGATGCATCAGGTTCTGTACTGAGCAGGGGACAGCAGTCTCTTGCCAGGCGAGTGAGCAGGGTGGCAGGGAGCTGGCTGAAGCAGGGCATGGGGCAGCCACCCAGACACCTGCCAGTCTCCTGGCCCCAGAAGACTCAAGCTCTTCGCCACAGCAGTACTTGTTCCCTGGGGGACACATGAACAGTGGGCAGCAAGACCACCCAGCCCAGCCCAGCCTATGCAAGGGACACCCTCAGTGCCTGGTCAGGATACAGGGGGAGCAGCCATGATGGGCCAAAAGCCCCTCACAGCCTATGCCAGGCATCACCCTGGCACCACAAGCCATGATGTCTTTGATTACATGGAATTAAAAAGCAACATGCTGGGCCCCAGCATTTTTCCTCCTAGCCCTTGCTGGCCTTTTGTTTGCAGGGAGGATGAGGGGATGACAGGGCACCAGCCTTTTACCACGTAATCACCTCCAGCCCAGGGGCTGCAGCTCCTCAGGCACACCTGCTCCTTGGACACCCCTGCTCCTTGGCCTCCCTGTGCTCAGATTCTCTGCCAGGATGCCCACAGGTCATAGAGCCCTGCCAGTGGTCACAGCTCCTTCTCCACAAACAGCCTTCTGAAACTGCCCTTTTCCACGGTGCACTTTCCCTGTCCAGGGTCTTCAGTCTGTGTTACAGAAAAGTTCAATGTTGTGCTTGTCTAAATCTGTAGGATTTCCTGCTCACATTTTCCTTCCCATCTAACCAGATTGTCATTATTGTAGTCTCAGGTCATAATCTCTCCGAGCAGAGAGAAAATACAAGATCTTTTCTTGCTCTGTATTTCTGGCAATGGTAAACACCCTCCAAGACCTCCTTGCATTGTTAGAAGGGAGGCATAGGCGCTCTGGGTATGTAGTTATGGTAAGAGAGTTTAAATGTTAAACTGTTTTCTTTCTTGAGACTTGTTTGTTTTAATAGCAACCTCTTTTTTTGGGGGGGGGGGGGGGGTGGGGAGGGGG
>NW_010390013.1:22224-42077 GCF_000710305.1 Buceros rhinoceros silvestris | reverse complement strand
GTGGTTGGTGGGGGTGTGGGTGGGTGGGGAGGGTGTTTCATTAAATTTCATCCACCTAGGAAGAAAGATCTCGCACCCAAAATGAACTTAAAACAAGGAGTCACCTTCCATGTATTTATAACTTGATAAGTGTGGTATTTTTCCTGAGTTTTATCAGTCCTACGAATTCTGTAACTGTGTGTAGATTTAAAAAAATGGAAAAAAGAAGGTTTATTATTATTATATTGTTACTCCAAAATACCCCAGTTTTCCTTTCTCAGCCAGCATGTAATGACTTAACTTAGAGAAATAAAAAAAATAAAAGACAGGCATTCAAAATAAACTGCACAACGAATAACTATGTAACGACAGCTATGTAACTGTCAACTGACAACGTTTGTTCCTTGACACTGATGATTTTGCAAGAGAAAGACTCGCTTCGTCTGGCAGACTTATTTTTAAAAAAGATTACTGAATTCAGGTTGCACATCCTACCTCTATAAAACCACGCCTGACTTGTGCAGGTCTGTGTTCAGAGGAGTAGCTTAATAAAGTCGATGGATTATAAGATGAGTTTTCATATTTATGATGTTGAAATAGAAATTCATGGCCCACAAGAAATTAGAAGGAAGGTAATTTTATAGCAATATATCCTCTGTGTGTAAACGTGTGTGTGTATATACATACACACATGCATACATATATACACATATATGTATGAGTTTGCACTTATATATACGTAGCTAAATAAGTATCTGTGAGCATATATATATTAGCAAGTCTACATTCGATTTTTTAATTCAGAATTTTTCAGAGTTAGGATTCAGTACATTTAAACTGATAAATCACTGGGGAAAATAGTGCTTTTGAAAGGAGAGGAGGAGGATCAAATTGCTCTGCACTTCTCGGTAAACGTGGGAAAGTTGATGACACCCATCTGAGTGAAGTAACTTGTAAGGAAGACTAGCCCTGTTCCGATGTTGCTGAAATGTAACATGAGAATTGGTACTTTTAAACCACATTTTGTGTTGGACTAGGAGCACACAAAGTTTAGTTACTGAATGCATCCTGAAAGTCAGTAACTCCCATCCCAAGTGATAAGTTCTTAGGACACATTGACCTGATCACTTAGTGAATACCTAATTCCATGGCAAATACATTCCACAGAAGCATGAGAGTACCCCCAGACCATATGTTAGACCATAATAAGCAACACAGAGTCCTTTGGGAGAAATTATAGGAGATCTTCATTTAAATAATTGTCATCACAAAGTGAAAAGTTTCTTCCCATGGCTTTAAATGATGAAGAGTGAAAGGCTTGTCTTCCTTCAAAAATAAGCCTTCCTAGCTAGCATTACTGCAAATGTTCCCATACAACATCTACCTCTCCTTGGAATCCTGCTGAGCCCTTGGCCTCAGGAACATTTTGTTACAATGGTTTTCACAAGGTAATAGAGAAAAGGGGTCTTTTTTAATAGGTGTTACATTTTCATTGAATGTCCCTTGTCCTTTTATTGTAAATGACTTTACTGTAAAAACTATATGAGAGCTCCTGTTTTATTTTCTCAATATCATCCATTCAATTACTCACCCTTACATGGTCTTCTTTGATTTCTCATCTTCCTAATAATTTCCAATGTTTTCAATACTTCCTCATACAGAAAGTTTTTGAACTGGTAATTGTTTTCACTGTTCATTTCTGAACTCTGTTTTGCTATCCATTTTTGACGCAAAATGTTACTAGCACCGCAGTCAGTCATCTCCTTGAAAGCAGACCACCGATACTTTTAATATTGTTCTGTGTGCTCGCTCTCTAACATTCAAGAATTTCTGTCCATTGCTTTAAACTAACAGATACATCCTCATGGTTTTGCTGTGCGGTTGGACCCGTAGGCAGACGCTTCCGTTATGTTCACCATTAGAATAGGTAAGCCAGTCTTCAAAGTGGTTTTAGTGAATTCCATTTCTTTAACGTGAAATCATAGTGGGGCTAAATGTAGACACAGTCAGGACAGGGAATAGTGAAGATAGTAGAGGAGGTAGCAATATGATTCCTGACCTCTCAGGAGATTGAGTCACATCGTCACATCTCTTCACAGTGGCGATTGGAAAGGAGGAAAAAGGAAGCAGGGAGGCAACATGTAAGTACTGCCCTGGTTATGGTGACCAGCAAGGGTAAGTGCTGAAACACACATTGACAAGATCTTTATTGTTTTTCACTAAAAGCTATTTTCCCCTTCCTACTTTTTTGAGGTGTCATGGAGACCTCTTCTGAAAAGGCATTCCATCCAGATCCTGTCATAAATGAAGTGCAAGGGCCATGGATTTGAATTCTACTGTTACTTTGACCAGCAGCACCGGAGCATGCTCAGGTGTCCTCAGCACAAGAGCATGGACAGCTGGCTTCTCACTCACAGCTGCCTGGGAGACACTGTGTTAGAAAATATATTAGGACCACAGGACACACTATTTGCTGGGATCCATCTCTTCCCAAGACAGTCCTGTCCTCTGAGTCTTGCAGAGCACAGTGCTGTTTTCTACTTGTCCACAAGAACACTTATTATGACTCAAGAATTTTCCACTAACTGTGTGCATTAAGTGTAACATAAGTAGTGAAAAAGCTCCCAGCTCTATCTGCTGTTACTTTAAGACTAATTGTGCATTAAGACTCTCCTAAGCAGCACAAATATCTTTTCCCTTTACCATGTGACTAATGAAAACCAGACAGATGTCTGCTATTAAGATAAACCACTCAGTGAAGGTTTTCTTGTGTTTGGTGAACTGAGAAATGGAAGCTATTGCCCACACCACCAGCCATGGATTATCTCACTGAAAAATCGTATTACAGCAACAAACTATTAATTATCTTTCCTTACTATAAACTACTGAAATCTCTCTGCAAATGTTTTTCTTTAATAACAATAAACTTTTCTGTCACATAGTTTGTATAATTAATCATTTTTCATTTTAGAGAACCATCTCATTTTCACTGGGAAACAGTTTATAAGAAAACTTGAGAGTGAAAGATAGCTAATAAAGTTTTCAAAGTACACTCTATGTTTTTTAAGTTAAACACTCACTCAATATTTGTGGAGTACACACATACTATGTCAAATTATGCAGCTAATCTGTTTCCACAGAGGAACTGTAAGAAAAAAAGCTCTGCAATGATTCTCAGTTTAGCTTCTGTAGAAGAAACTTCAACTTGTAAAGAAAGATTGTTAGAAACAGCTTTATGGGATGAAAAGTGGGGAAGAGGTAATTAAGATGTTCTGGTTATGTTAATTCCCCAGTATAATCATATTCTTTTTAAGCAATATAACATGAGAAACCAAATATTCTTTCTCCATATTTCTAATGTTCACATCACAGAAGGCAACAGTATATGGTGAACAAATTTATCACCCACACTTATTTTCCTCAGCAGCTTTGTGACTACACCCCCATGAGCAGCTTCTGTTTCCAAGTTGCTTGACAAACAACACCCCCAGTGTCTTTTCAGCTATGAAACCGCAAAAACCCAATCCTTTCCTTCAATGTTATCATGGATTTTTTTTTTTTAAGATCCTTGACTGAACAGGGTTCTTCTACCTCAAAACTATCTTTCATTTGCTAACAATATTTGGTCGATTATCTTGTGACATTGATGAATTTCATTGAAATGAAACATTCATTCAAAAAGAAAAATTTCTATTTGTGTTTCCAAGATCCTTATCCTATGTTTTCAAAACTATCTAGACTATCACTTTTGTGAAAGACAGGTTGTGTCTGGCTTGTAATGAAGCTGTGTTTGTCATTCTTTGCACACCTGCATACTACTGCAAGCAACCTAAACTTATGAACTCGAGGACTAGTATTCTCTGTTCAAATATTTCTTACTGGAGATGATATTTTTCCAGACCAAATTATAAATATTAAAAATAAGATGCAATCTTTTCCTTCTTAAAAAATGTTTATAAGTAAGCAAAGTTAAGCAAACTTAGCTCTCATAATAAATAGAACTGAGCCCTTCTAAGATCTCTTCTGTATAGCTTTCCTATTACTCTTCCCATAACGGTCTCAAATTTCCTACATGTTGGATTCACGGGATTTCAGTAAATTTGTCTATCATGGGAACATAACTATACTTGTGGAGGTAAAACCAGAGCTCTGCAGCAATGAAATTATATTTCCACAATACTACAACAGCTCTGACGGACAGAGATTAATATCAAATTGAGACCAAAAAATAAATCTTTTACTTGCAGAATATCAGGACATAGTAACTTAGTATTTTATACTAAACTCAAAGCTGAGAGTCATGGCATTCCCAAATTGTCACCATTTTTTTTCGGTTAAGTATTTTGATATTTGATTTCCCGTCTCAGTAAGAAACAGAAAGATTTCTGAACATTTGTAGGCATTTTAATAGAAATGCAGATACTGACCTGACATACAACACGATATTGATTGGAGCCTCCATCTGCAATGGAATTCTTATTGCTGTATTTACACAATATATCTAGACATTTTTCTTAGTTGCATCTTACACACTGTCTCATATTGGCTCAGTTCTACATAATACAAATGCAAAGATCATTTTATCTGGAGATATGCCTCGAACAATTTAACCTTGTACATATAAACCTTGTCAGCAGAATTAACACACCCCCCTCAAAACCACAACCAAAACATAACTGATAAAATCATATTTAAGCTGGTGGATATTGTGAAAACTTACACCTCATTATTTTTCCCCCTGTGATTCTAAGAAGAACATACATAGAAGCAAGGGAGGTGCTTCCAACACGTGTGACAGTATAATGCACAATTTTAACTGGTGGGCACCTGCACTCCTTGATGACTGTTATCTTACTACATGTGGTCTTGTATAATTGCTCACACACCATAGAAAGACTGCCAGGAACAAAAAGAAAAAGAGGGGAAATAAACCACATTAAATAATAGCGAGACTTTAAATAATGACAGTGTCATGTTTTAAGTGAGATTTAGCCATGATCTGAAGTTACTAAGTTCCAGCTAGTTGAGCACATGCTAATGTAACGTTGAAATTTGAATTTATCCTTTTTCATTGTGTGACTTTTACTTCACAGAGATTTTTGCGTGGGACCCAAAAACCTCTCACTTATTTGATTCATAACTAGCTCATACGTGCTCCAGCACTCTGTGAAGACTGGCTGTAATGAAGAAACACTCAAAGTGCTGCGCTATTCATTGCAAGTATACATGGGTAAAGCATAATAATAGTGAGGCTATGCTTGTTCTCAGCTCACAATGGTGAGTGTTCAAGGATTGCCAGGTGAAGTATTCTTAATCATTTCCCCCCTCTTGCTTCCATATAAATGAGAATACTGAAAAGCTACAGAATTAGATAGAGGCCATGCTGGAAACTGTCAGTTCTAGCTTCTCAAAGCTTTCATTACCCATGTCATGTGTGATGACATAAGAAAAAATTCTTTGATCTTGCAAGAAGCGAAAAAAAACTAAATTGAATGTGAATTGTAGTATGGAAGACCTCACACGGCTTTTTAAAAAGGCGAAGGGTTCCTGAGATCACCCATTTTATCCATTGTCAAGAAAGGCCCACCTCTATCTTGGAAGCCACCTTTTCTGGCATAAATGGTGAGATATCATCTCAGACAAACCGGGTAGGTTTTCAAAGGGATGTGCAGGAGGTTCACTAACAATTGCCTGTATTTGTCAATGAGTGGCTAATAAACACACTGCTTTGAACATTTACCTCTTTGTGTCCACTCTTTTTTAACTGTACAATGGCAGCAGGCAGTTTTCTAAAGAGCTCCACCCAGCCGGCCTTTCCAGCTGGGAGGGCAGGTCTCCAGAGCCCATGTCAATCATATTCTAACAATCAGTGTTTCTCCTCAGCTGAATTTATTATTTGCACTAAGTGATCTGTTTCTCTCAGCTAGTCTTCTACACTCCCTTTTCCAAGGTTACTGCATGTGAGATACAAAAGTCTGTCTCTCACATGACTTTTCCCTAAAAGATTTTTTGTCATTGAGACACTGAGCCACATTCTTTATATTTGAGGTCCCAGATTCTTTCGTGATAGCTTTTCAGTGCTTTTACCCCAGAATATCTCTGTCTGATTTGTCCCTTGCTCTAATGCTGATCTCTAATTGTGTTTTCTTTTCTTTTGCAATAAGACTCCTTTTCAAGAGAAGGGTCTGATGTTTATTGCACAGTGTCCCAAGCAGAGATGTCATTCTGCGCATTTGTGAAATGCCACAGGTACAAACCAGTAAAATGAGACATTATTAAACATTAAACAACACACTAAGTAAAAATGATAAATTGAATCATGCTTTGAATAGAAATATTATTTATAGCTTTCAGAGTGCTTATCTATGTTAGCGAGTTGCTATACTTCTTTTATTTACCCTACCAATATGTTTATTAGGGGTATTTTTATCTGTGGTGAATGTACTATCATGTGCAGGCAAAAACATTCATATTACATTAATATTTCAAACACGATTTTTCATATTATGTCTCTCTCTGTGCCCACATGAAATTATCAAATACATTGAAAAACAGAAGGTATGAACAATTCACCATTCCTCAAGACAGAAACAGGACTTTTACCTCTGCAGAGAGGGTAAAGGGGAATTTGACATGTAAGTTAACAAAAAGGCTGATGTCAGCTTCCAAATTAACTTCTTTGCAAAGGTAGGAATCTAATTTCATTTTAGGTCTTCCCAAACTTATCCCCACATGTAGAATTTTAAAACATCCACAGCTTATATATACATAAGCTGCTGCGATTTATGAAGGCATATATTGCATGCAATTCCACCTGCTTGCACTCAATATCTTCCTTGTCAGGAGACCTTATGAGATGGAGGCAAGCAAAAGCAGCAAATATAATAGCTAAAATCGAATATGCTGTAGTCCCCTGAACTTAAGCTAATATTCACTGCAAAAATAGCAGAATCGAACACTTGCATGATCTTTATGTCCTTTTCATAATTTTTCCCTCTTCACCATTGCTGCAACTTTTCTTATTAAGTTAAATATTGTTAAATATTTAGTACTGTTAAATATTTCCTCTGCATTTTGAATGTTAACATAGGATTTTGTAGAGTTACTCTGACTTTCATTGCTGGTCATTTAGCCCAGCCATAGAAATTTCAGTTCATTCTATGTATTATTCCTTCTCTGTGTGGCATTTTCTATTTATTCTAATTTTCCAGCACAACAGGGATTGCTTTTGATGCGGATAAAAGTCAGATATTGAACAAAAATCTCATATATATTTATATCTTAGTATTCTTGTTTTAAAGCCGTCTGTTTAAATCCTGCTACTTTTGTTTCAAAAGTGCCATGTTACTTATCAGTGGTAAACAAGCAGATACAAGCTCAGGATATGTGCAGGAAATCACATACATCCTCAGCAGTCTTAGATAAGACAGTGTTTATATTAGCACTGCACTGCTTTCAGCATTTGAAAAATATGGACATGGATATTTCAAGACAGTTTGAAAACAGTTTCTTCTAGAAAAGACTTAGGGTAAGATGAGGCCATCATGGCAAAGATAGAGGGAGTTGAAATTATTATTTAGATGATCCAGGGAATAGCTGTTTACCCCGACCTTTTATCTCTGAAGAAGGCTAGATACTTAAGTCAAATTAATTCTGTGAATGTGTGTAAGGGGGGAGGTATTACTAGTAAGACTCTCATTATTTAGTGGATACTTACTAGATACCTGTTAGAGAGGTCTAAAGGGACAAATCAAAATAAGGCTGAAATAGGTGACTATTATTAGTCTAAATTCAGAGATACCACATAAAAACTACCTTAAGGGATGGATGTGGGAGTGGAACGTCTAAGGGAGTAATCTAGCAGGGAAAGTATTGGCAAGAGACCACCATTACTACTGCTGTTTTATATTTTTCTGTGCACTTCAAGCACCCTTGCAAACATTTCTTTAATAACAACTCATAACCTTAATTCCATCTTTCTAATACAATCACTATGGGTATCATAAATTTAAGCAAATACATGCTACAGCTTAGCATGTGGACATTTTTTATGCAAGCAGTTAGCAAACCTGTGGGTTGTGTGAGAGGCCAATACAAAGCTATTCTGTCCCACCTTTCCCACTGCACTATACCCCTTCCAACTTCTGAAGCAGTACCTCTCCTCCTCCACAAGCATGCTGCATTTCTGAAAAAAAACACATTTTCTTTTGTTCTTAATGGAAAAGTGCTCAAAATTAATTTCATGTCTTTCTCAAATGGGGTCTCAGTGAGTTTTAATAGTTTCCTGTTCATTTTCCCAAGTCTCTCGCAATGGATTATTCTTTTAAATCATCGGCATCAACTCAACCACATTAATGCTCAGCAGCATTAGTGTTCTGCCCTGTCAGAGTTAACCAGTTATGTAAGTTAAATATATCACCCATTTTTCCTCTTTCTGAGCTAGTTTACACAAATGGGGAGGAGGGACTTTATTAAGTTTTCTGTTATGCCAAGAATACAGAATGTGCCTCTGGGAATATGGATGTACCACAGAATGTCTGATGTTCTCATGTTAATAATACACTGGGTCCTGGTCCAGCTCACTTATTTTAATACTGGAATTTGAGCTTTGGGAATAGACCTAATTCCTAGAGTTTTAGATTCAAGCAGGAACAATCTTTACACAACTGTATTTCTGTGCAACTGTTCACATTTCCAGAAAGTATCTGAATTACCATGATTTCACGTCTTAGGGATAGAAATGAGCTATGAAGAAGGCTTTCAGGGGTACTGTATAACTCCTCTGGAACTGAGTAGTTCAAGTTTCTGTTCCACCTCCCAGTCACAAGGGGTTAGAAATGGGTATCTGAGTAAGGAAACTGTATATGAGCATAGACTGAGCCTACGGCATAGAGAATCTGTGGGTGGCTGTATTACATCTCAGCACCTTTTCTGCATCACAGCTCCTGGCATGGAGAAAGAATGTCCCACAGTTATTTGAACAAAGACAACACTGCATTCATAGACAGTAGGGAGACAAAAATTTTGGCCCTGAAAACAAAATATTTGGTTAATTAGTTTGTTAGATTTTCTGAATATAATCAGATTTCTTGCTTTAAATTTCTACATACTTACTAGACAGTAATAGCTAAATTTGAGTCACTGTATGGTCTCGTTATCATCTGTACATCCTCTGCCAAAATAAAGCAATCTGCATGTTGATAAAAATAAAGTAAAATATCATTTTCTCCTCATCTCTGCCCAAGCTTAACCTTATCCTTTGTCAGAAGCCTGATAAACAGCCTTTTTCTTGGTTAGAGGGTCTGCAGTGCATGATATCCGACAGACATAGGAACTTCTTTAGGACTGGAGGGTTTTCTTTTGAAGAACTCTTACTGAGAGGTGCCACTTAAAAATGAGCTTTGGTCATTACTTTTCGTGACATTTTCCTCCTTGTTTCTAATCAAAAGTAATCCCTTTCTGTCCCAACACGAAACGGAGCTCGTATCCGGAGCAGGGACGAATCGCTCGAATGCCAATATGGTGTGTAGCGAGACCTGTTTATTGTTTACAATACATCCCAATTTATAGACTCTTGTCCACTCGACTAGCTACGTGGTGATTGGATAGTGTCTCTGTTACACAGACAGCACACAGCTCTTAAAGCACTATAATTGGATAAAAGGGGTTAGATCCCACGTGGTGGGTATTTTGGTTAGAGCTAACAAAACAAGGCTAGTAGAGATAAAATTTCCCACACGATAGCGTTGCAGCTGGGTTTCGGCTGCTAAGTTTCCCAAAGAGTGTAGCATATTTTCATAGTTCTAATTTCTGCTAGAAAAATACACCAACACTTTCAATGACTGAGCAAGCGTTCACAAGTGTTGAATCACGTGTCCAGTTTGGTTTCTCAGTTCCATTATGTCAACAATTACCAGCCTTGTACAACTGACTTATTTTCTTCTATTCTTGCCTTTTAAAATTAATACATATATATTTGTGTTATTATTGCTTAGATAACATCATTCTTTCCTGCTTCTTACATGGCCCTTATCATTGTCAGATTTGAGCACCTTGTTGCTAAAAGACAATAAGATTAAACCAGGGAATCTGTTAAGTCAAAAGCTCTCCGTGGAAATGCTGTCAAAAAGGAGGTTTCACTACCTTTACTCAACTTCATTCTCCTGAGGGCAACAAAAATATAAATACTAAAACAGAGCAGTCTTAAGAATCAGCTTTACGGTAGCAGAGAGAAAAAACATGAATAATAGATGATTCTCAGAAGGAGGCCTGAGAAGTAGCCTGTACTGAAATAACAACCAAAATTTAAACTTTTGTAGTGCAGGCTAAAACTCTGAGGAGTAACATCAATGACACCTCGCCAAAGGGCATCTTGGCACACAAAATTATAATCAACACCTCCCTCACAAAGCGCAATCTGACCCACCGCAAGTTGGGATATCCAAGCCAGAATCCACTCAGAATACTATGAAAGTTTCAAATATCACTTACTGTGATGGGACAATTTGGCTCTTGTTTGAAGGCATAATCTGAAATCTGGCATGCTGTATTGTTTGTTATAATTTGGGAGGAATGTTGTACCAAGGAGCTTTCAGAGGAATACAGACAAACTGACTCTTGCTTCACTGGGCCATATCCTGCATGTTTAAGGCAATGAAAGCAGGGATGCTGCATACAAGAATAAATTTAATTTCTCAGACAACAAAAATATAACATAAGGGCGGGCTGTCAGTAGCTTTGAAATTGTTCATTTCAAGAGTAATGAAGATATTAACGAATGTGCAAAAGGGTTTGAGTTTAATGGAAGCAAACACCATTTCTGGGGCAATTAATTTTATCTATTCCTGCTTTACTTCATCCTGTGCCAAATTTTACAAATTGGTGAGGACAATTAAGGAAAAATAACTCAAGAGTGGCTGACCACCCTTAGCTTCCTCTTGCATTTAGAAGCACCACCCTCAGAAATCATGTAAAATCATTCCACTGCAGAGCTGTACACAGGCTCGTTCTCAGTGGGAGTATGTTACGTGCCCAGGTTAAATTGTTCAAAGACATTTAACAGCAAATGGAAGTTAATGCACCATCTGGTAATGTGTCCACTTCCTATTTATCTGATGATTAAATTCCTTTCCTTTCCTTTCTGATAGCTTTTCACCTTGAGAAAATGTCCTGTAAGTAGCAGCACTAATGTTGAAATGCCCAAATGTTTCAATTCTTATATGTTGTCCTGAAAACACTGTTCTGTTTTGCAAGGATACTTAGGAGCCAAGCACTCACGGATGTTCAGTTTGCTCTGGATGTGTTTCTGCACAAGCCGATTTCTTCACACAGAGCATATTTGAGAATTACCATGAAATGTGTGTTATGTGATCTGTTCTTTGATAAGGAACTCCTAAAAATTAGGAACTTTAAGTTTCTTTAGCGTAAGTCTAAGCAGTTCAAAATTCTGAACTTGCTTGATGTGAAGTCTGCTGCTACTGAATTCTTTCAAAGTGCTTACACAGAAGATCTACTACACGTGGCTAACAACCTTCACAGGAAGACAATAACATAAAAATAGAGAGGGCTGTGCTACACTGAGTAGCTGCCAGCACTTTTCTCCTCTCAGCAATGCTATTTTATTAGCAGCACCTAGACGTCCGCAAGTCTGTTTGCCTTTTGGAGCTTGTCGTTAAGGTCTTAGGGGCTTTCAGTATGACATTGTGAATGGAACCATTAACAACTAAAAGACTTTAAAGACACACACTCCACTTCACAGTGCAGTGTTTTTTCCAGCCCTTTGGAAAACTGTAAATTGGAATTAACTATTGGAAACATCCAATGTAAATATTTAAGTTGATTATTCTTATCTTACTTGTGCATTAGCTAAAAAGCCCAAGAGGTTGCCAAGCAAACAGTCCTGAGGAGTTCTTACTGAAGAACAAGACATTCCAGTTACTGCGGTGAAAATACAAACAGGGTTTCTCCTAACAATTAAGTGTAAGAATAGAAACAATGTGAGCATTCCACTTGATACAAAACAGTACAGCGTGGGAAGTCCTTGTCTTTTGAAAAACAAATCTTTTTCTGCAAAACTATTGATTCCACTGAAGTATTTCTTAGCTAAACTAGTCAAAGGTTTAATCTTTCACTACCAGTCACAGATATGTTCTTTAGTCTCCCCCCCCGCCCCAAAATGAATCTCTCTTAGGCAAGTGGTATGTTTTTAATAGGTTTTGTATTTTTTAATCATAATGCAAAACAAAGTGCCTGTTTATTAAAATTTTGGCTATATACAATATGAGACCTTGCTGTGGATCCCTCATTCATGCAAGAGGAGTGCTTTTTAATGTGGATAGTTCTATTTGAGACAGTACCTGGGAGGATAATTTTCCTGCATCACTGCTAAATTTACATACCATTACCTACACTGCAGTGTCAGCAGAGGATTGGCTTTGTCACTCATAGCATTTATGTGACCAGATTGCCTAGAAACCTCATGCTATGTGTTGAAGAAGGACAATCTGTGCCATGTATGGTTGGTCTGCACAGAAGTACACACTAGAACCACAACTATGTAGCAAGTCCCTCTACATCTAGTGGGAATATGACTTCATACAACACTGTAGAGAAATCTGTAGCTCACCTAGTGCCACTACATCACATGAAGTATGGAATTTAATTCATCCAATCTTCCACTTCTGTTCACCTATAAGACCTGTAGAGTTCCTAAATCCAGCTTAATGTCAGTATGATGGTTTCAATCACAAAGTAGTAGTGATGTGTTTTTGTCAAAAGCCCTTTCTAACAGCCTACATATGCCCCCTGATGGCACAGGTCATAGACTTGACCAAGAGAAGTTGGCTCGGACTCTGATACTCTAAAGAATATTTTCTTAATTTATTTTAATGGTGTCAATATGGTTACTGAAGAGCTACCTTCTTCAGTATAAAAACTTTCTAGCTTAAATAGAACTGAACTATTTCAAAAACAATAAAAGGGAAATAATTTCTGAGAATATTTGTGCTTCTGTGGCTTGATCAGCCACTCCTGAATAACAGTTTACAATAGATGGACACCTGCTGGCTTTCTAGCCTGGAACCTTTGATGTACACATTCCCATAAATTTTACAGTAATATTGAGCAACAAGCGTATATGCAAGCAACATATGCTGCAGGTCTCAGAAAGTGACTTCCAGCATGATTTTATTTTTCTATATTCATGAGAAGAACAGATTTTTAGAAGATAAAAATTACAAGAAATTTTTTTGTATCATATTATATTTTCTGATTATTGACATTATGAACTAAAGAGGGTTGGTGTTTTTTAAAGAACTGGGCTAAGAACTGTTTTCTTCTTGATTAGTTTTATTCAACTACACCAGGGCTGTCAACTCTTTTAACTGGAGAGTGATCCAGAGATACATTTTTATCTGAGCTCTGTATTTTGATTTCTGTGTGTAGTTACTGATATTCTTTTCCTCACAAAAGGTTATTTATTTTATGATGATCACCTGTGATGTAATAAATGGTTTGTAAAGCTTCTCCCACTAAACCAACACCAGAAAGCAAGCATTTAGCTCCTTGCGCTCCAGAAGTAGAAAGATATGTAGAAAGATATGTAGAAATTAGAGGCAGTTCATTCATGCACAGGAATGAAACTTAGAGAAGGAATATTTAAGCAAATGTGAGACAAAAATGTCTCTCAAGCTTTCTGTCAGAAAAAGGGTGCCAGAGAAGGAGGCTCTGATTGTTAAAAAGAAAGACAATTCATCCATTTGTGTGTCCTACTTTGTGACTTGGGCATTAGGCATTACCTATGAGATATCTCTCTGAGGTGCTGCACAGCACTGAGGTACACTTCTTCTGTGTCTTTTCTTCAGTCTGAGAGGTAGTAATTTAGGATAAGATCCAATATAATACCTTTGCCAACTCAGGCACCTAAACAAATGAGGTGGGGTTTTTTGGATCACTCTTCTGAATTTAGACCCCTAGATTGCCATTTGGGCACCCAAGTATTAGTTTAGTGCTGGTATAAGCCTGTATCAAATTACATGCACACACAATTACATCATTTCCGACATGCCATGTAGTCTTGTCACGTGGGCTATCATGTGGGGAATGATGAGGCAAGAGCTGCCACCCACCTTTGCCACTCCCTGCCTAGCTGCACCTGCTCCCTTGTTTGCACCCAGATCGGTGTTCCAGGAATGTAGAGATAGATGATAGAGTGGCATAAAACTTGGAATCAGTTAATGAAGGCCAAATGTGCCCCAACAATTCCACAAAGAATTGTTGGAGTGTGAGTGAATTTATAGGGGAAGTTAAAAATATCTCAGCAAGTCTACAAGGAAGTAGTAGTCCTGCCATGACTAAAGTAATTTTTTAAAAAACTAGCATATTACAGGGAACTCACAAACTACAGTATTAGTTAATAAGATAAAATAAATAGATTCAAAAAATGCCTAAGAAATGTGTGTTTCTAATTTTGGCATACATGTAACCTTTAAAATGCAAAGCTTTTCAAAAGGAAATTTGGAAGTAGAATAGTAAACCGAAGTAAAAGTAACAAGGCTTTTGTATTAGAATGTTATTAAATATATTAAACATGGTGTTGTAAGCATACCGGGATTGCCTGATGTTCTGTAGAGGCAGGACGTAGATAATCAGATACTACTTTATATTCCAACATCGTTTCACAGCTGAGAAACTCTTCAGAAGTTGTGAAACTTTTAAGCTAATTCAATAACAGTAAATTAGATTGTCCTAGATAATAATCCCTGAATTCTGTGTGTGGGCCTAAAGACAATTTGCATAGTACAATCTGTATTACAGCAAGATGGGACAAGCACAATCTGTTTACTTTGGTTCAATTATTGCTCATTCTGTAGCCAAAGAATAAGGTGGGGCAGGTTCCTTCAGGTTCTCTTTGCTTAGCCTGTTTTTTGCACCATTGCTACACCTCACGTTTGAGTTATGGAAGGTTGTATTTTACAAACCTAAAGTTAATTCTTTGAGGACTATCTTTTGTTACCCTTGCAGCTTCTCCACAAGACTTAGTAACTCAAGAGGGCACCACACTAACAGAAGACATCTAATTTCCAGGTGGTCTACAGACAGTCTGCAGAGTGAGCACTGCAAGCTCAGGTCTTCGTGCAATGACCTTCATGTAGACCTACCCTCAGTGGCTGGGTGAATAAAAGAGATGAAGGGCTATTCTCCCACCCAGAATAAGATGACATTGCTCATATCTATACAGGTATAGTATTTTCTCCCGCTTTTGCTTACACAGTGTGTTGTGAACAATATGTGGTTTGTGCTATGCCCTGAACCACACTCAAATATGTCTGGGAGGTCTTAGCACAAGCTTTGTGCCTGGCAGAAGAGTAACGATTAAAGAGTCTTAACAATATGTGGGAGACTTCTTGAATCTGTACTCTGGCCCTCAGATTATTATTTTAGCTACACCTCTGGCAAAAGTGTGGGGGTTGTTTTTTGTGTGTTCCTTTTTTTTTAATCCTGGAGTGAAACGCAGGTCAACATGAGACAGACTAGGAGCCCCAAGCAAACTTAGGAATCATTTATATCAACATCTTCAAAAGCAGAGGCTGACTTGGGGCATCACGATTTTTGCATGCATATCCTGGGGTCCTTCATTCTTTATTTGCACATATATGGAGTGAATACGCATTCTTGAAACACCATGGGAGCGTTTTAAGGTGACTCTCAAACCTAAAAAGGGATCCCCACAAATATTTGGTGAGCGTCAAAATTTTGTTGCATACCAAATACATCAACCCTCAAAGACCTTCTAAATATAAAAAGTTGTAAATGGCCTGCTGTTTCATTAAGTTAGTTGGATCTGCCTGTGATAAGCATAAGCTTTTCCAATGAAACCCTTATTTGGGTTTCTTTTCATGGGGAAGCGTCCTATGGCCATACTCTGTTATGTGGTCACAGGTGTTTTGAAAGCTAGCTCTCAGGAGACCTCAGAAGAGTTTAGTCCACCACAGAAATGGTGGCATTCCTTCATGACCTTAATGAATCACTGTTTAACCTTCTTCAGATATCATGAGAAAGAGAAAGACAACATCCAACTATGCTGGACGATAGGATGTCCTGAGAATTTCTGTCTTTGGATCTGCAAACCTGTGTATCCTCCTTTGCTGCAGAGCAGAGCCAAACAGCAGGAAAAGCCATTTAAAAATTCTCCAATGATTTTAGAGCTGAAAGCATAAAATGCTCCCAGTGTGTACTATGTGGCCAGCTCTTCTTAGGCTTTACATAATCAGAATTATTTCAGATGTACACAATGAACAAATTTTGAGGCATTGTTAATAATTTTTTTCCACTGCTCAATGTGGCAAACATCATTGCAACGCTGGTGTGTTATGTAGTTTTGTGTTCTAAGAGTGGTTTTGAATTAGGCAGCACTGACAGGTTCATTTATACAATCCTCACTCCTTTAAAAAAAAAAATGGTGTTCAGAAATCCTGGTACTTATACTGTAAATAAGAATCTTGCATGCCCAAACACTGTCTCTCATATCTTCTATGCACTGGACTCAGTCAAGGCACGTTAGAGTAACTGAAAAAGGGGCAACCAATAGGGAAGAGGAGCAGCTCTTTGTCTCACCACATTTGCTTCAGGACTGTGTGGTCATAGACACAAGACTCCTACAAAATTAATCACATTTTAGCAATAGTTTACATAGCAACTGAAATTATCCTAGATTCAAAAGTGGCAGCAATTACACATTTAGTTGAAAGATAAGTCTGGAGATAGAACTTCATTTTTGGTTTCTTTGGCATTGATTTCAAAAAATGGACAGAGAATATGTTAGAGCTGAGATTATGAACTTTAGTTTTTTATTTTCAAAAGGACTGAAATTTGCTCCTCATATAGGCATATATATGCTGAAGATGCACGTATTAGATTTCCTCTGGGTATTATACCCAAATGACAGTGGGCATCCAGGTGTATTTTAAACCAAGCTTGAGGCTGTCCAGGCAAGTTGGTCTGAGCATGCCCAAGAGGCCAAGACCCATCCAGGATGCGCAGAGAGGTTTTCCTACCCTTCAGCAGTAGAATTTCAGCATAACCAGTGCCTGGGTGGCATTTCAGAATCCTCCGTTCAGGTTGTGCCGCATATCCGCTTTCTGAGACCAAGTCCTTTAACGATATCTGGCACCTAGGGCTATTATTAGATGTTAAAAGTCTTTAAAAAAAATGATGACAACTGTATTCTGGTTCAGTTAAACCGAGCAAGTTTCCAAATACTGTGTCTGTTCACTCATGAAATATCTTTTGAACTTAGGAGGTGCTCTCTGTGGGAAGCAGTTATACTATCTTTTGTATAAGAAAATTTCCATCGCCATCTGGGTTGGGAAAAATTTGGACATAAAGACATAAAACAACTTACAGAAAATTGTTACCAATTAAAAATTTGTTAGCTTCTTCTGTACAGGACAAAGAATAAGCAGATGGGATAATAAGATGAGAACAAGGGGAAATTTACAGATCAAAATATCTAATTTTCTATGTCAAATAGAGAAAATTACTTCAGAGGTAATAAACAGAAAATTAAAAAGATGAGAGAGAACAGTTACTTGGCTTTTCCTTAACAGCACAACACGGTAGTGGAGATAAATGCTTACGTTACCCATTGTTCTGGTCCAGTTTCCTTTTTGACTGTCCTGGAAAACTCTTAGTAACACATTGACAATTGATGGAAGTTCAAAGAACAAGCAACTTGATTTTTTGTTAAGAAATAAAAATCAGAAAACATTTTGAAATGTTATTAATTTAACTTCCTCCTTGAATCTTTAGGTCATGTTCTGCATGTCTTTGCAAACCAACACTGGAGAAGGCAACAGTCAAATATCCCCTATAAAAGGCAGCCAATCATTACTTTCAGAGGCAAATGCGTTCATTTACTGTATAATTCAGGGTTTTGCAGACACATCTACATGCTTCATCATAATTTCCAGCAACTTGTTTTGTTAATCCATTGAGGTGTCAGTTCACAAATCAATTGAAAAAATACTACACTAAAGGGTGATCATATTGGTGAGGCAGACAATTGTGCTTCTTCTGATCTCAGTTGTGCCAGAACTATACATCAATTTTATCTATACAAAAGAGCAGTTTATTAAGGCCTCGACCAGGGATTTTAGAAGTCTTGCAGCTGTATCATAGCTATGTTGTGTGAGTTGATCTCTTCCCTTCTGTCTCAATTCCTTACCTAGTTAGTTTATCAAAGCTGCTTAGATTATCAAAATGAAAAAGATCTGCAAATTGACACCATGTTATAATTGCTTTATCTAAAATCATTATATGGAACAGTTCTTTAATATCTTGTGACACATTTAAAACACATTTATAGAACTTCCACATACCCCGGCAAAACCAGTATATACAGTAATCTTCCAGTTTGCTTACAGTCACAGATAGCTAAATGCTGGCATTTCTTGCATTATTTACATGAAGGACTCAGAAACACTTTCTATTGTTTTATAGGAAGTGGGTTATCTTCAAGTTTCAGAAGGAAATCAAGAAATGGTTAAACAGTTTTCTCAAGACTACCTGAGAATTTGGTGGATCAAATAAGAAAAGAAACATAAATTTCATTTTATGACTAATAATCACTATTCTTCAGAAATTATTCTTTAGCTACAATTCCCTTCTGCACTCTGATGCTATGGCAATGCTGATACTATCTTTAAGAGTTATTAATTTCCTTTTGCCTTTGCACCATCATGCTTAGCAAGGGCAAAAGGTGAGCAGTCTGAGGAACTGAAAGTGGAAATGAAGCACACTTTGGGGACAGAAAGATTGCTTAATTAGTAAAACAACTTATTTGGAGAAGCTGTGAGATCTTGAACTTTGGCTGGATTTCTCTCAGAATGCACATTTTAGTCAAGCAGCCATTGTAGGGGCAGTAGCAATGTAGAGGAAATTTAACATTATGCAGCATGTGAGAATAAGTGGATCATTGTTAAATTAAAGTGTAGTTAAAAAAACTGTATGTGAGAGAGATTCTGAGACTATAATTACATAGATTAGATTATACATATATTTATATACATAGATTTAGATTATTTACATTGTAAATATTCTTATCACTTCAATATATACATGAAGGTTGCCCAGGAGGTAGAATCTTATACCTATGTAAAATGTCCATCACAATGTAAGTACAGCTTCTGCCACTGTGTGTATTTACATTGTAAATATTCTTATCACTTCAATATATACATGAAGGTTGCCCAGGAAGTAGAATCTTATACCTATGTAAAATGTCCATCACAATGTAAGTACAGCTTCTGCCACTGTGCAAGTAGTGACCCAACAACAGGAATGCAGATGGCTGTCCAGTGACCCACTGGAAATCCAAAGAGCAAGTGAATGGAACCATGTCTGCTACTGATGGCAAAAGGAAAGAATAAAGAGCAGTCTATGCTCCGAAATGACAAATTATTCATACCTATGCTACCAGTTTCGTCTCAAATATTGTTTTGACAATTTTTTCAGTTCCTAAAGAACATTTGTAATTAAAAAATGGCTTTGCTTTATGTATTTTTTGTCTCTAAGACCATGTGATCGTATTCTGAATCTTTCCTGGAGCTGTAGATTTGACACTAGCTGACCATTTCCTGAGTGACTTATCCTTTCATGCTGTTTCTCATTAG
The DNA here is from genome assembly GCF_000710305.1 of Buceros rhinoceros silvestris. NCBI lineage: Eukaryota > Metazoa > Chordata > Aves > Bucerotiformes > Bucerotidae > Buceros > Buceros rhinoceros. The sequence continues at coordinate 22,428 of NW_010390013.1, read as the reverse complement.
AACTGTGAAGATACAGCCACGGACTGTACTAGAGCTCAGCATGTGCTGATGTTGGCCCATGTCAGTATTGTCTTTTAGATGACTCTGTTCTCTATTAGCTTGCTTTTAGCATCCCTTTGTCCACCAGTATTAGGAATGAACACCGAGAAATTTTGGATCCACCTCCTAGAATCAATCAGACATTTTTTTTTTTTTGTATCCTAA
>NW_010390013.1:9670-22134 GCF_000710305.1 Buceros rhinoceros silvestris | reverse complement strand
AGGGAAAGAAGAATTGGATTACACAGAATTAATTTAAAGTCATGTCTCTTCAATATATATATATAATCCTTAGTTAAAATTATATGCTTTCTTACCAACAGATATATTTACATGACTCAAGATCCTAGAATGGGATGTGCGCTTCAAACTTCACCAATATTTCTGTATCCAAAGGCTTGGCTATAGCTATGCACTGTTTTTGCACAGTGCTGACAAATTTAGATTGCACGTTCTTGGAATGATGGAAGATGCAGTTAATACTGTAAATCATATGGCTGGTAATGGTGAATTGCATTTAAAATATCTTAGGTTTTACTGGCCTCTTTTCTTCCTTGGAGTCCTCTTGGTTTATGGGAATTACTGTAAGCTTCTCCAAACCAAAATGCCTTTGCAAAAATATAATCCAACTTTAGATATCTCAAATCTACTCAAAAACAAGAACCACAAGCCTATTGATTTCTTTTCCTGTGGCCTCCCTTAAGCCCAGACGCAAAGTCTGGGTGATGGTAATGATACATAGCTTTAGTGTTGCCTTACTTTGATTACTTCTGACTACAGGGATAAGTTCCAGCCAGTCCTGATAGCCTAAACTAAATTAAGAGCAGGTTAGAACTTGGCTTTCACAGGGCTGGTAAATCTGGTAAAACATTAAGGAGGGCAAGGCTCAAAAGAAAAGCTTGTGAATATTGTACTCCCCTCAGTTACACTCTGCAGCTATGCGAGCATGTGTCTCTTTACAAGGGAATGTGAGGAAAGGAGTGTGAAGCCAGTATGTACAGAACTTGTGCGTAGGATGTGTGTGCAAGGAAGGAAACAATTACTTTATTATACTGAACTCCAGACTAAAGTAGAGACTGGAATTTTTATCTTTTATGGTATCAGGCAGCAAACATTTTACCCCAAGTTCTCAGGTCTTTGCATTTTTATGCAATGGCGAGTGACTATTGGTTCTAGAAGAGACTAAGAAATTTCAGAATCTAGCTACAAATCACAGTGCTATGCAATATATGCTTCATTAAATCTTTCAGGTTTCATAGCATAAAGCTAAGGAGAAAAAAAAATTCTTTCTTTTCTACAGTCCTTTAAAGTAAGCATTGGGTTGGCTTCTCTCCACAAATATATTCTCAGTTGAATCAAGTGTGGAAAAATTTGCCCTCACAGCAGAGTGAGACAGATTCTTTCTGACTATTAATTCTGAAAAGTAGCTGATTGCCTTGGTTGTTCCATCTGATTCAGCTGAGGTGGAGCTAAAATGTAAATGAAAAACAAAGCTTCTGCTTTAATCTTCGCCTTGGGCTTGACCTTGAATTCCTCGAGTTCTTCTTGTCTCATTCATTCCAGTACAAGATCTGGAAGAGCTTTTTGTGGATTATTTGGGACATCTATTCAAAGGTGGTGAAAAATAGGAGAAATGCAACAAAAGAGAAAAGTTGTTTTAGAGACCTCATTGTGCTGATCTGTTCCTGTTCTCAAATAATTCAGGGAGTCAATAGGATGTTTATCCTCTCTCTGCTCTGGTACTGTCAGTGTCGCTGTTACAGATGCCAGATTAATGGACTAAATTTCCCATCTCAAATGCAGCCTGGCAAGAGTACAGCCCTTTATCCTAGTAGCAAGCTGTATCATCAGACCTGTTATGGATGTTGATAAGGATACGTACGGCTTATTAAATGCCTAAAAAAATATTTCAATAAATAACCGAAAAGTTAATTCTCAAAGAAATAAATCACTGATAAAAGAATGTGTAAGTTGGGTTGTGAAATGTGGATTTGTAAATAAGTAAGATAAACGATGTGTTAAGGTATTAAAATGTGAAGTCATTTGTTGTGTAATGATGCTTGTCAGACTTCTATATTAACTAATTACTAGGTCTATTGTTAATAAGATGGGAGGTTTTGGCTTTATGATCCCCTGATGAGTAGAAGAATAACTGTGGATGACAGACAGGAAAAAAAAGGAAATAAAAAGAAATTTAGTTCAATTCTTTATGAAAGCACGGTCAGGAAACCTGTCTGATGTGGATGCAATGGAAAGAAGGTATCAGAAGCCCAGGATTGTCAGACTGGCAACAGATGGAGCTTATTGTGGGTGTTACAGGCACGGTTATCGTCCCCTTACCATGAGATATTTTCACAAAAAACCCACTCCTGCTTCTAACTAGTTGAGATGAGTTTTATCTCCCCTGGCCTGAGCAAGAGTTCTGTGATTAGAGAAAATCTGACTGAATTTCTTACTAACTTTTCATTTCACAACTGATTGTAAAAGTCATTCCAGGTTCAATGAAGGAGGTGATGGGGAAGGGACACTGCGGTGCAGAAAAGCCTTACACCAGGGCAGAAGACAAACATTGTCTCTTGTTTTAGAAAAGCTATTTTCTGAATGGAGAAACTCATAGCAAAGTTGGAATAGAGGAGCAGGGAACATTTCTGCACTCAGTGTTTGAACAGCTTATGTTGAAGAAATGAGGCACAACTTCCAAGAACACAGGGATCATCATCATCAGAAAAAAAAAAGATGCTATTAGAGAAGTCACCGACTGTGACTTCAAACAGTGACTGTTTTATCTTGAGCCTGGACAAGAATGTCATCAACATTTTGGAGCAAGACCAGTGGAGAGCCATGAAATTGTTAGGGGACTGAGGCCTTCCAAGGAGAGCAGAAATGTGTCTTCAGAAGTGAAGGTGAAGGAGAGATCTTATTGTTGTCTGCAAAACACCTAGTGCAAGGATGTATGGAACACAGAGTATAGTGCACAGCCAAGTGACAAGAGGCAACAGAACAACCTGAGAAACAGAAAATTTCAATTAGATCTAATGAAAAAAAATTATCATGAGTGTGGTCAAACACTGGAAGAGGCTGCTTAGAGAGGCTATGAAACCATCATACTTGGAGGTGTTCAGGACTCATCTGGATGTGGCCCTGAGCAAGCAGGTTTTAATAAGACCTACTTCAAACAAGGGCTCAGGTTAGATGACATCTAGGCATCGCTTCTGACCTAAACTAGCCTTTGAATCTATGCCAAAAAAAAAAAAATCCCCAACAGATAAAAGCACATGGGAAACAATTCTAAGACTATAAACTTGACCCTATCATTGCCATTAGATATTATTTTTACCCACACTTCAGTGAATTTTTTTTTTGCCTATCTTACAGAATCATTGATCTCGTGTTAGTTATTACCTCTTATTTATGCCTATGCTTTACTTCATAGGGTGAAAATAATGTGTATTGCTTGTGTGACTGAGGTCTAAACCAGCAAATAAAACTACTAATCAGAAAATGGATAATTTCTCTAGACCAATTGTTTTAAAAAAATCCGTGGATACCCCTACTTCGTAGAAGGTAGATAAGTATTTTAAGATGATTTCAAGTGTAGAAACACCATTCTTTTGTTTTAAAAACAAACCCAGAAGAAATCAAAATATTTGCAAAGGGACAGAATGAATCTGGAAATACACAGAATTCCAGTGAATTCCCTGACATCCATCCTTACGTAAGACAGGATATACATTGATTTATGAAAGAAACGTACAAGTAATGGAACATATATGATTGAAACATTATAACATTTGAGGAAATTAATGTGATTTGGAAAAACGGAAAAGAAAAGAGGACAGCATAACAAGTAAATGAACGCCTCGGTTGCTGCTGATTTACATTTTGAAGTTTGTTTTGGAATTAGGCTCCTTCTTTTCTGCAGGAAATGGGCCACACTTCTTAACATTTCCCTCAACCATCAGTAAGGAACCATTTTAGCAGCTCTCTAAACTGTGCAATAATCTTAAATCATGGGTGTATGAATTTCATCATCTGTGAGACTTTCTTCATGTATTTTATTGCCAAAGGAACTCAAAGGGAATTTGGATGGAAAAGATTTTCAGCTACTGAAATTCTGATGACATTTCTGAAGGAAAAATGTATAAGCTACTTGCTTCCTTGAAAGAAAGATTCTGACCGAAATGCAAGCAATGACAGCACTTTCTTGCACCCTGGGATGGATTATTTAAACTCCAAAGAGGACATGAGACCTCTTTTCACCATTTCTGTTGCTCGCATCCAGGCAGGTTCTTGATTGGTTTGGGATACCAGTCCCTCTAACTCTTCCCATACACTGCATTGCACAGGATTTTCACAAAATAGCAGGAAGTCTTAAAGCTGGTTCAGACCCAAACAGCTGTAGACTGGTGGTAACTTTCAGACAACTTTGTCCCTTACTAGGTGAATTATTTAGTGTTTGTTCTGTGTTATTTAGCTACCAAAAAAACAATACCATAGCATCAGTTTATAAATCTTGTACTGTGAGTCAGGTCCCGGAGTCACTGCAGGTAAGGATGGGTTCCCAAAGGGTAAGGATGGGTTCCAAAGTATGATTTTAAAGGATGAAAAATTTTTAAAACTAATAGATTTCAGACTCTTTTCTATTTAAATGCTGGGTTTAGACTCTGGATTTTATGCCTACAAACTTTTCTCTTGACTTTTCTCTCTCACTCTTTTCCTCTATTTTTTAAATAAGGACAGTGATATTTTCCTTAGATGGCCATGTAAGGAACATATATTTTGGCTAAACACACAAGTCTCCTGATGAAACTTTATATATACACATATATATATAAATTAAATACATTAAAAATTTTGAGTGTGTCCATACATCTCTCTTGCGATTCTGTACCTGTTTTATATCTGTGGTTTCATTTCTCACGTACATGTGAAAATCAGGAAGATCAAGGATGCTTACTGCTTTTACTCTTCCAGAGAAATTAATGCATGGCATTCTTCATAGCTGTAAAGCCTGTATTGGAGACTGCCAGCTTTTCGAGAACATAATGTATTTGTTACCCAACCGTGCACTTTATATAATTTGTCCTTTGTCCCAGAGAGAAAACTAGGTTAAACTTAACATGGTTTGTATGTAGATAGGTGTTAACAGATATAACCACATTTTGTAATCGGATGTTAGGCAACAGATTACACATTTCATTTAGTTTGGAAGAAAAAAACCTGTCTCTCTGGTAGCATTACACTTTCAGAACATTAATTTCCACTTTTTAAAATTCTGTCTAAAGGACAAGGAAGGTCAGATTCTTCTCTTGCTTCCTGATGTAGAAACACAGAACACTGGTAATTCAACTGGCTGGAGAAGTGGGCGAAAAGACATTAATTCATTAGTCATTCTGGACTGCTAGTGTATATAATAACAATTACTCTTGCTGTTATATGAGGATTACGACATTGTTTACAGGTAGCAACTACATCTCACACCACCTGATGCAGTGCAATACATACTGGTATACCAATGAGAAAAATGAAGCTCCAAATTCAGAGAACTTAAGGTTTTGAGCTTTTAGAAATATTATCGGTAAGAATCTGTTATTTCCTTTCTATGCTAGTAGAGAACTCCGTAGCTGTCATTCTTGAATTATCTTCTAACAAGATATAGCAGGGAAAAAATTGGTCTGATTAGCAAAAATTTTCAAAATTTATTGTTGATAGTAAATTAATACACCACAGAAAATGTATGGAGCTGTTTTCCATTGTGTGAGTTCATCCTCCTCTGAAAGACCTGAAGACTTGTCCAAATTTCAGAGTGAAAACTAGAAATAGAAAAGTTGATTCTTTTACCATTGATGGAGTAATTATTTTCTGGAAGATCCCTTAAATTCATCATCCTCACAGCTAAAAGGCAATCTGAAATTGGAAAGGCAGAAGTCCTGTTGTAATAGTTGTCATTATATGGTTAATTTTCTAAAGAGTGCTATATAATTGATGTTCTGTGTTGTTCTGCTGTGGTGGATCAAATAATATTGTCATGTATCTTCCCTATTATCAGGAACTTCAAATCACATCTCACTTAATACCAAGACTTCCAGATGCAGCTTGAGTTAATAAAATGCTTGCATAAAATTATAATTGAAAAATTAATATAGGCTGATTTGATCACTGACTGTAGTGTCTGAAAATCTGTAAATTAAAAGTAATGACATATCAACATTTCACACAGGGAGGAGGCAGACAACCAGGATGCTGAAATTATTGTTTGACCTGACACAGCTGAAGCTGTTAACAACTGACTTGAGTAAGATGAAAAGAATATTAATTCTTGAAAAGGAATTCTCTTTCCACTGGTTAACTGCACTTCCTTTATCAACAATCCCACCATGCTTGGAAAGTAGAAACTAACCTAGTTTTCATTTTAAAAAACCCAAATAAATGACCACTCTCTACAGATAGTTAAATGAGTGGGTATTTGGTGACTTAACAGGAAGGGCTAGCCAAGAGCTGTTTAACAAGCTTTTATAGATAGCTCAGAGAAGACTACAGGTGGCTGAAAATTACTACCAAGAGTATTATGTATGCTGCTGAACACATCAGCAGTCAGAATGCCGTGACAAATCAGAACATATTTGGGCAAGGCCCTAACAATCTAAATCCACTGGAATGACTCCAAATGTAACTTGATCAGATGGTGACTAATGATATCTTACACATCTGTAACTATTTGTGGGATATAAGAAGAACCATTTACAAGTAGTTGAAGGAGTAAATTAATGAAAGGAGTTAAACGTAGGTCAAGCGAAAAGAATCCTATGTTAAGGGTATCCTTACCTCAGTATAATGAGGTCTTTTTGGTTATGAAGTGTACTACAGAGGGAAAACACAAAGTCTAGAGCACGTGGCAGTGAAAAACTGGGCATGATACTGCTTTTTACTAGAAAGCGATAGACTACCTTCAAAGGTATGTTCAAATGTTATCGCTGGTAGTCGGGGTAAATGTCTTCTGTAGAGTAGAAATGCGCGCTTCTATTGGAGGATTTAAATGTTATTTTGTAAAACAGACTACACTATTGTAATGCAATGTCTGAATTACACTTAGCCTAAACCAGCAGTAGCTTGTTTCTGGTCTTTTATTCCCTGAGTTTTGTGAATAATAAAAATACCTCACGCAGATCATTGAATTACCTGTTAAGCTGATGCAGCCAGTTTAACTCTCCTTGTGAAGAACAATGACTCATACAGATCACCAAAAGGAGTCACCGACTGAACCTGTGTGGAAGATGTTATGTGTTGAGTATGATGTTATAAGGTTTAGGATAAGTTTCAGACATTGTCCTAATCTCCTTTCTGAAAAGGACATCAGTATGACATGCTAACACATCTCTGATAACTTTTTGTAGAAAAAAATGCTGAATTATAAAGAAAAAAAAATACCTTTCATTCGTCACTTGGAGGTTTGGTAATTAAGCTTGTCTTTTTGCACCTAGTTGCCAGGAAAAAAACCTGTGACATAACTGTCTTTAAAAAACAATGTTCACCAGAAAATGTCACTCTTTTAACCTAAGAGTAAGTGTAGGATAGCATGATATTTTTGGAAACTGCCTCATGCATGACTGAGGAACAGTAGTTTAAAGTGATTCTCCAAGTGCTTTGCATTGACCAAGCACAATCGAATTCCTTCCAGTGGGCTGAAAGTCCATTTCTAGTTTTGTGCTACTGAGGATCAGCGATCCTCTTAGCTATTCTTTCCTGTAAATTAACAGTTGAATAGTGCCTTGCCCATACTGCTGGAGGTGTCTCTGCAGAGGGCAGAGTGACTCAGCAGTTCAAATCCCAGTGACTGAGGAGAGGAGAAAGGGCAGAGCTTAGCACTGCCAAGCTCTTTCCATCCAACAGCTCCGACGCTTTCACACGCTCATTGAGCTGCTGCTAAGACAAAGAAAATACAGCCTAAGTAACTTATGGCAAGGACAAATAAAAGCTACTGAGAATCAAATATTCTTTTAAATCCTTTCATAGCAGATCACTACGACTGACCTTGGGGTTTGTAGGGGTTCCTTCACCGTTACTGTCCCTCTCCTGTCTGGCCTCTGAGAGAGCGCAGAGCAAAGGATTCTGGCATGCTGAAACTAATACCCCTACTCCAAACTTCTCCCCAGCCTATGCTCACTTGTGCCTTTGCAATCCATATCATATGCCTGAGGTTGGCACGTGCAGCAGATTCCCTTGGGCTTAATATTGCTTATTTATTAGTAAATTTCCTTTCAGAGAAAGATGTATTCCCTTTCTTGTTTCTTTGTAATCATCCTGAAAAGTTTTTGATCTCAAGCGGTGCTATTCCAAGGCTTTTTCTCCCCAGTACTAAACTACAGTATTTCAATAGTCACCCTCTCAGCATTTCCCACCAAAGCAGGATGATTGGCATCCCTAGCCTCAGCCTGTGGAGCACACAGTGAAATGAAGTAAGGGCAGCAATAACACACACCTCATTCATGTCATGCTCGATGAAGGGTAATTTTTGTTGGTGTGAAGGAAATTTTTTGTTCCTGTCCTTAGAATGGGACACTTGAGAGAAATTAAGATGGCAGCCACACTGCCATACTGATGTACTTAAGCTTACAAGACAAATCACACAGTAGGTCTCAGGTGTGATGCTGGCAAGCTTAAGATGGGAGAACAAGGCCACATGTATGAACAAGTGGTCTGGCTGTAAAATAGTGTGTAGACATAGCCATTTGAATTTTTTTTTTAAACAGTGATAGAGTGTGAATAGTATATCAGCGACAATTATGAAATAGGTAGTGCCTAATCATCATTGCTATTTCAATCAGAAATTCACTTGAGAATTGGTTAGATTCCATCCTCCCTCTATACTCTGAATTTTAAGATAGTAATTTTGAATTATCTCACAAATCTCGAAGGAATAAGGAAAGGGAAGGGTGGCACTACACTTCCTGTTTTACTCTGCTATAGTTAAAAGGAGAAGAAAACCCAGTGATTTGGACACCACCCTCATTCCCTATGAATAGGATTCAACTGATAAAATTTGAAGGAAGCAGGTTTAGGAGGCTTACTTGTATTACGTATGTAAAATTACAATAAAATCTTAATGTGTTCTAATTATGGTATAGGAACAAATTTTTTATGCAAACCTTTGATCCAGCCTGTTTTATGGTTAGCAAAGTTCAGTTGCTATCAGGTGGACCCACATTTTTCCATTATCATTTTATTATTCATTGAAAGGTATGTTCACTGGACCTCTCCCTGGGGTCAGTATAACTACCTAAGTGAAATGCATATGCAAATATTAGGTATAATGAAGTGCAGATTCAAGATAATAGCTACAAACCAGGAAGCCATTTTGAACAATCTGGGCCATGAAAGTGTGGGGATAGTCATCTTCGTTACCAGTTGTATGAACCTGAAAAATAGATTGCCACAGAAAGCAACAAAATAGCTTAATATTGAATAATTTTTCACTTCATAATAACCCTGTTTTCCCTGCTCTTTATCTCTTTTTGTCATGCATTAACAGCATGCAACAGTATCAACACCATAATAATTAGTTAAATTGTGTCCCATCAGCAAATGAATAAAATTTAGCCAATAGAAAAATAACGGAGTCAGGCAACAGAGGAATAAAATTTGCTTTAAGGTCCATTAACTTTTTCCTCCAGGAAAGAGAAAAACATTTCAAATCAACAAAACACTGTTAAAAATCAACAGCTATCAATATTTTATGCCTGAATCAAGAATATGGGCATCACTCTAACACTCCAGTGACATTAGAGCAGCAAATCTTGTATTTTATATTTGGGTTTGGTGTTTGTCTTGCTTTAGTTGTGCATGAGCTGAACTGCTTAGCTCCGAGTTTGAAAACATGTCACCAGTATTAGCAGAAAATGAGCAGGTTAGTACTTTGAGTCAGTAACATCATAATTACTCTTCTTTTTAAAAGTGCTTTTTAGCTCAAGTTCTTAAAGCATGTAACAGAAGTAATGACTCCTAGTTCCTCCATACAGATGGGAACATAAGGAGTGTGCTGTGAGGAGTGACTAGCCAAAGTAGTTTGGCAAACTAATGTCAAAACTGGGATCACAAACTCCTCATGAGTGGTTCTTTGAGCACTGACAGAACTCAGATGACTCACACGGATTTCTGTTGCCTTCAGATAGAAATTTCTGCTGACTTCAGATACATATTTCTGTTCAATACCTTGGAGAATACAGCTTATAAATTTGTATCAAGCTAAAGCAATCACTTGTTCTGGATTAATATTATAGTAAATTCTTTCTTGCTAGAATGTGTCAGTAGTTCTCCTTATTGTCTGCTAATCCTCATCAGTTATTACCAAATAACTGATAAAGCTGCACAGGTCTCAACTCAAATCTGTTTATCATAGGGGCATATCTGTGAACTATGGCACGGTTTTTCCTTAAAGAACATCTCCGGGAGAAAGAATCTCAGATCTCCATTTGCCCTGACAATGAAATAATCAGAGAACAGAATAGTCACTGATATTTCAATCATCAGATCATTAAAATAAGGTCCAAGGTTAGGGTTGTATTCTGTAACCTGAGTTGTTTATAACTTATCTGAACTTAATTAGTCCTCTGTGCTCTTCTCAAGTCACTGGAAAGGGAAAGGCAGCTGCTGAGAACAATCCATGAGTTCTTACACAACTTTTTACTGGTTGTGTTTATGTTTATTTGCTGTGGAAATAAACGTCCTCTGGAGGTACCAATCTCTCTTGACAACAGAGGATATAGGCAACTAGTGTAGAAGATAGGTAAATACACATGGCTAAAATTTGTGAGTAAAGTCCTCCACTAGTTAAAATATTCCATCAGCTAGACTATTTATATGTCACTCATACAGATTTCTGTGTTTTCAGATAAATCCTACTTTTAGTAGTCTGTGTCCCCACCTTTAAACTACCAATTGTCTGCTATTTTAATTTTCCACCTTATTGTTCACGCTGCTTTCTGCTGCCTCTTAGCTAATAACGAGATTGTAATCTTTATCCGGGCTGGGACCATACTGCCATCACATCTGTTCAAGTACGCTGTCCTGAAACTATGAGTATTCCTGCAAAACCACAAAACACAAAGACAATCAAAATCACATTCACTTATCATGTTATTAATTACAAGAGGTATAATAAATATTCATTTTAGTGTTATCTTACCTTATTATATTACCTCTTGTACTGCAGTAACAAAACATTTTATAATGGCTTAATAGTGACAGATTCTGACGCAGTATGGCAAGTCTCTAACGCATGTTCTCAGTTCAGGGTGCAGAAAGCAAGTGTTAAATGTTTTGCTGAATCAGTGCTTCAGAGATACGAGCACTTCCTAGCCCAATAAAGGCTGATAATATAATAACATGATCTTACAGGAGTATTTTGAAAATGCTTTCATAAGCCGATAAACACTGATGTGTCTATGCAACATTTATGCTCAAAATTGCTCCTACTTACTATTGGAAATAATAATGAATCAGTTTATATCAGTAATAAAAAGATCTACTGGAATATTTGCAAACAGAAGGAAGGGTAGAGAAGACTTTGCTTATGAGAAGAATTATATGGGGGGTTTTTTTGCTGAACACTTAAATGGAAACAAAACCAAATGCATTTATCAGTATTAAACAGTTTGTGCAAAATATTTCACAGTCTGTCTGGGACCAAGAATTAACTGAAAATTGCCATTTTATTCGTTGTAATTCAGTGGTTTTTTAACTTCACATTTTTAAGGGATTTTTTTTTAGGTCAGTTCAGGATGATAAACTAAGCAAACTGTGAATACATTTTGTGTGGGCAGAGATAATTTAGTGGTTAAGTATAGAATCCATGTGATAGCCAACAGAAAATATTGATTTTTTTTCTTTGAATGAATTTGAGTGGGTGACTTTTTAAAGGTTTGTCTCATTTCTAACAGTGTTGTAACTCTGGCATAATTGGGGACTGTATGTGTCTTAATTCCACCAGTCGATACTATGCACTATTCCACTGCCTGGTATTACGCACAGTAACACTTTGAACTTTCACATGCCTATATTTATTCAACAGATGGCAGAGCTTGTGAGAGGATCAAACATCTTCCTGACAAGAGAGCAGCTCATTTTGTGCAAGGAAACTGCTAGGTATCTTTACTGGATGGTAAACAAACTGATGGCCTGCTCTTTTTCCCAGGAGGAATTAGCTGCATGCAGCAGTCACAAGGAGGGCAGACAGTAACCCATAATTCAGTGCCTGTTAAGGAAACACTGAATGTACCTTGCAGGAGGGTGTAAATTTATGTTAAATTGAAACATTCACCCTCAAAGTCTGTGTCATCTGGATAATAAACACTTATGAGAACATTCTCTTAAAGGTAATAGAGAATGAGCTTGTTTCTGCAGTTTTCTGTATGAGTATATATATTCAGAGTGTTTAAATAGCTCCTAAACCAACTTCAGCTTGGCTTTATGGTGTTATGAGAACATGAATGCTAAATAACACGAGATACAGTGGTCCTCTGTATTCAGAACATCTGCTTTGAGAAAGTTAAGAAGCACCATCAGAAAATGTTATTGGAACTGGACAGTTTTAACTGTAAAGCATTTTTACAGAAGCTTCCTTCCATCAGAGCATATTGTTTTCATTTCTGACAGCTTCTCTAGGAATTTTTGTAACAGACAATATCCCA
>NW_010390013.1:0-9581 GCF_000710305.1 Buceros rhinoceros silvestris | reverse complement strand
CAGGAATTTCTCACCAAAATTTTTCTAGACAGCAGATCTAGCTCTGTAGTTCCTTGTTGCAGCTTTAAAGTGGGGTAGCACAGAATTCACTGATTTACACCTCCTAAAAGATGTTTCAAGTTGAGTGAAATAATGCTGAAAATACAAGAATACAAATTACTGGAATCAGCTTGAGTTAGTGGAACACAGAAGCAGGGGAAAGTCCAGTAGGAAGTCTTTTATAACAGCAGTGGAAATTGCTTTTTGAAGTGCCCTTGGAAACAGAAATATGTGCACTGTTACCCAGGTGACAAAATCCAAGTACATGTTGCCTGCTGTGAATGAAACAACTGATATTTCCTGTTCTTTGTGGAGTGACTAGCATTAGTGACACTAAGAGCTATCATTTTATACGAACAGAAGCAGCAAAGACTTTTTTTGTGGATATGAGTTCATCTTCTGGACTATGCAGTTACAAAGGTATAGCTTCTTCAAGAGAGGTGTTTCTAAACAAGACTTATCTTACTGTCTACATATATCTGTAAGTTCCGTTATTTCTTTCTCATATTTTTTGCAATGTCAAAGAAAATACATAAGGAATTTCTCAGGATAGATCTTATTTTACCTCTGTGATGATGTCCCTGAAGTTGTTCAAGTGACATTTGTTCTCTTAACCTGTTTTTTAATTTCTCTGGATCTTTCGGACCCTTGGACTGTTCAACGCTTGAAACATCATAGACATACAGTACAGTTTTTCAAAAACACATTAAACTGACATCTGAAGTGTGAATTGTTTTCTCCTTCTCCATTCATTTATATGTCCTAACTTGTTCTAACTGGTCCTAGCATTGTTCCTAATTAAATTTTCTCTTTCATATTAATCACTTAACATCTATCTGCCTGGTAATCAAGAACAAGTGTTTCTCATTGGTATCCTCATGGAGTTGTTGGGCACTTACCTCTCTTGCTGAAATATTCATCGCTTGCTAGCTGGCTTGCATTTTCTCTTGAGTTAGCAGCCAAGTTGCTAGTCACTACTTCTCTGACTTTGTCATACCCATAGTTCACTGTCTGGCATAAAAGAAAAAGCTGACAACAGATACAAAAAAAGGATTCACCAAGTGACACATCTTCTGTCCCTTCCAGGCTTTAAAATCCACACTCTCTCATAATCATATCTGCGCTTTTTATAGTGATGGATGCTCTATGAAAAAAGTAATAGTACGTCAAAACTGGTGATGGTGCATAACTTCAATCCAGACTTATTTGAACAGAAGGTGGTGGTAGAAGGATTAATGATGCTGTGTATACCACTTTCATACCTCTCTACCTCAGCTATCTCTTACAAACTAAATGATTTCAGTGTTTTCTTCTCTCATGTAAGTCTCTAATCTACTGCAATCACCACCATTGATTTTCTCTGCTTTTCATATACTGTTAGGCTTTAAAATTACAGGTGTAATTTAAACATCAAAAGTAGCAAAAAGACAAAACCAAAGAATGGAAGAAAACAGGATTTGTTTGGCTTTTGGGGACTTTTTCATAGGCAATTACAGCATCAGTGGAACAGATGTACCTGGTTGCACACAGCTCTGAAAAATATTTTTCAAGGTTTTTTTTTATATATATAAAATTTTCAGTAGATGAAATAATGTAGGAAAATACAACTGTCTTCTATGTATTGAAACAAAGTTTTCTTTTGGCTTTGAGAATATAGGATTTGTCTTTTATGAGAAGTATAATTCAGTGGATAGAGACATATATTTGTTTAGATGTTCTGTTTAACTGCACTGTTTCTTTTCCCATGGTCACCAGAGGCTTACTAAGACAATCAAGTTTCTTCCCCAATACCGGAGAGGTGAAGGGCTGCTCAGTTGAAGATGCACACATCTAGGTATTAATGAATAACAGCTGGACTGTTTTACTTACACAGCTAAAGAAATTTGTGGTCCCTGGGATGACGCAAGAGCAAAATAATAATTCAGAATAATGTGATAGAGCACACTCTATCATCTCTGTTTTTAAGATTAGCCGTGTGTTTTTCTTGGAGCTGTTGTCCAGTAGGAACCTGAATTGTTTCCTCATTACTGGGTGATCTAAAACCTGAAAAAATAACCTAACTGTTTGCCTTAGAAAATGTTTTAATGGCAACATCTTGTGGTTTAAACCCACTTGGATGGCACAAAACACCATGGAGCTCCTTGCTCACTGCTACCCTCCTCCAGTGGGATTAGGAGGCTTGATGGTCAACACAAAGGACAGGGAGGACCCACTCACCAATTATGGTCACAGGCAAAAGACAGACTCTCCTGGGGGAAACAAAATCAATTTAATTTAAACAACAAAACCACCACCAATTTACTGATTGAATCAGAGTAAGGCAGTGAGAAATACAACCAGAACTTAAATCCACTTTGCCCCTACTCTCCCTTCTTCCTGGGCCCAGCTCTGTTACCTCCTTCCCACCAGCAATACAGGGGGGCAGGGAATGGGAGTTGCAGTCAGTCTGTCCCATGACAATTTTGCCACTTCTTCCTCCTCAGATGGAAAACTCCTCACAGTCCTCCTCTGCTGTGATGTGGCATCACAGGAGACAGTCCTCCACAAACTTCACCAACCAGTGTAAGTCCCTTCCACGGGCTATAGTTCTTCCAGCCATGGACCTCTCCACCACAGGCTTCCCTCAGAGACATAGTCTTCTTTGGGCGCAGTCCTCTCCTCTGACACAGAGTCCTCCACGAGCCGCAGACAGGATTCTGTCCCATTGTTGATCTCCATGGCCTCCACGGTCTCAGCCTGCCATTTCACCATAGGCCAAAGGAGAACGGCTGCTCTAGCGTGCCATTCCCCCCTCCTTCCTCACTGATTTGGGTATCCACATGGTGACTCGTTCAGATTCCACTCCTCTCCCAAAGAAAAGAACCCCCCAAACAAGAGAACCAGACCAAGAGGTTTTTCCTCTCTTAAATATGTTATCACAGAGGCAATGATTGTCTCAGCCTTTACTAGAGGCAGGTCCAAATTGAAGCTTGGAGAGCTTCTTGAATCTTCTTACAGGAGATACACCAGCAGCTTCCTCCCTCACTACCAAAACCCAGCCAGACAAAAACCCAACACACAGCGACAAGGATGTAATATTTCTCATCTCAAGATTCATATTAAGTTTTTTTACAAGAGTGTCCTTATTCCATTTTCAAAAGGCTTTTCCTTTTAAGTCACTTTTAAAAACTGTTGGTATATAACTGTATGAACTATAAAGACACCTAAAATCAGAAATTCCTCATTAGCACCTAGAACAGTTGTGGGATATCAGTCACTGACTGTTAAAAACTGGTTTTCCAAACACCTGGCAGGAACAGCTGAGCTGCAGTGAGTCTTGGCTTCAGGAAGTAGAGTGGCCAAGCTGACCACCTTCCAGCTCTATTTTCTATGACTACATTACTAAGACAAAGATGAAAATGCTTTCAAAGTCAATTTACTTTAAAAAGGTTTAAGAAGTTAGATGCAATGGCAAACAGCATCTTCTAATTTCACAGCTTAAAAGAAGACAGCCTTTATGTCTGCAAGAAAGATGAAATACGTCAATCATAAATATACTCCATGGTTCCTCAAAAATTATTTTAAAAAAAATCTTCTAGCTTGTGTCAAGACACCATTAAAACAAAGTATTTCAAACCTCAAAATGCTTAGGCCAGAGATCTTTTACCAGAACTGTCACCATCTCCTGGGGAAGGCTATCCCAGTTGAATACAGAAAAACAGAGCTATGGGCCAAGCTGGAACTTGGCTTTATACCCACCTACCAGACACAAGGAATAAGTACTGGTTGCACCAGTGACAAGGAAGTTGTGAAGATTGCCACAGAAAGTTCAGTGCATGTTCACACTATTAAGAAAGGCTGTTGAATGGGAAAACATTGTAAGTCCTATCACAAACATCATTATGCTCAGAGCTGATGAAAATGTGCTGAAGTGTTATTGGGCTGGAATTACTGACAGCTATGTGTAGAATATAAAGCGAGCTTGAGGGTGAGATTAAATAGGAAGTCAAACGTATCTGGATTAATAACATTCCTTTAATCATCTCTTCTTCTGTAAACACACGACATATATATATATATACACATATATACATATTTCCAGATGTTTTTAAGAGGAAGTTCAGTGTCTGAAATTCCAAGCAATAGTAGTTTTTTAAGAAATTTATTCTGCACCATCTGGAATTAGTGTAAGAGAGATCCAGCACAGGTCACATATGTATATATCTACACTACAGTATGTTATTGTGTGTAAAATGAAACATGTCAATACATGCCTTTGCAATGCTGCTGCAAAATACTGCTCAGCTTTCTCCATTTTCAGAAAGAGAATGCAAATCCCCCTAAGAGGATCTGAAGTTAGTTCCAACAAAGGAGTTGTGCAGTTACAATGCTGATCCCAGAGAGGAGCACTCTGCTTCTTCTCTGAATGTGTGTTGGTACGTGGAAAGGAATCAGAACAGAAAGAGAATTTCATTATACCAGCCTTGTGAGTAGAGGACACGCAAGGGGCAAATAATCTTGGATTTCATTCTCCTACTGGTCAATTTGTGCTCAATACTCAAGTAATCATGTGCAAGGGATCCAAGATTCTTCCCTCCAAACAGGCTATAGAACCATTTTTGTTCTGTCCCATTCTCTTACTCTGAGTCATTTGTTTCCTACAAAATTTTTAATAATGTTATTAGTAATTACAAAAACAGAAAGAAACAGCGGGGATGGAAGAAATACAACTTCCAAACTACCATCCTTTAACAACTAGAATTAATCACGTGTGCGTTTTGTGGTATGTTCTGTAAGTTTGCGTTATTTACAGGGACCATGATCCTTCCAGAAAATGGGCAGAAATGCTTCCAGAGCTTCAGCTGAACACTGGTATCAAATTGGCTCTGTGCCCATTTCGAGGCATATGAACCAGGAGCCTTTTAGGACACTAAAGTAAGATAAATCAAGACATGCACATTGGGAGTATTAAGATAAGAAAGAAGATACCCAGAAAACTGAGGTGCCTTCAGAGCTAAGCAGCAGCTGAATGGCAATATGCACATATATATTTATGAAAATAGACTCTACACTTTTTATCTTAAGTCTCATTTTAAGGTGCCAAGATTTTTTTTTTTTTTTTTTTTTTTTTTTTTTTTTTTGAAGTAGGCTGTCACTGTTGCAAAAACAGGTATAAAAGACTTGCCTTGAGCTCCCAGCAGAGCTGCAGACCTCTTTGGATGATTGCAGATGCAGACCTGTAACAGGATAGCCATGATCATATTGTCTGACTTCTGGTATAACACAGACAACAGGACACCAGAGGAGGGAAGGAGCGGATCAGACAGAATGTGAAGGCAGTGCAGTCCTTCATTCTGCCCTGAGAATCCCTGAACCATTCTTAATGAGATATTTATATAGCCTGTACTTACAAACCATCACTGATGTTGTTTCTTATCCATTTTGGCTCATCTTTTTCATGTTATAAAGCTTCTCCGGATCCCTTATTGTTACACTTTAAACCAACTAGTTTCTGTCCTTATAGATGCAGACAAAAGTTTGTTTTCTACCTTTCAATTACATTTACCTTTCACATTTGAAGTTTGTTAGCCTGCTTCCTCTCCGTATTTTTTACTTCTACAATTCAAATCTTGCTTTAACTAACCCCACTTTTAAATAAAGGGTTCAGCCTGGATAAGTTACTCCAGTTGTTCTTTATTATTCTAGTGAAAACGTGTCTTATCTCCTATAATCAGATGTAGAAAGCTTTTAAAGTCTCTCAGCTTCCAATTATGGTTCTATTACAAACCATAATCCTGCTTTTCTCACACCCTTCCATGGATAAGACTACTGAGAAAATAAACTCTTCAGGAGGGCAGCAAAATGGACTCCTGATAATAGAATAAGTCTGTGGGCATCCTTGGGATGCAAACATTAACAGCATTCCCTTTTAACCTAGGCTGGGATGAACAAATATTGTGCAGCTCTCAACCATTTAAGATGCTGTCGTCAGTCACCAGCACTGTGCTGATTACGGGCAAAAGCTCAGCTGGCGGAAACCAGTATAACTCCTATCAGACATCACACTCAACAGTTCTTGACTTCTTTATGAAAATGTGCCCTCTGACTGCCATAGGCTTTTATCAGCATCTGCTTTGCTTAATGTGTCTGAGGTCTCTAACACCACATTGAGCAATATGACAAGCATCTCGTAAGGCTATCAGATCTTTTAAGGTCTGTACTGAATTGTAACATCCCTGAAGCATTCAACCTCTTTTAATTAGTGAGTTCAATTCTGTCATAGCTACCTACTGAAAGACATATACCTAGCTCTTCCTTTCTCAAGCTCCTTCCTGTCTTAGCTTATCTGATATTATAATAAAGACTCATCTTAGTTACAGGAGACACAGTCTTCTCATTAAGAAACTTGTAAGAACACTATCCATTTCGTGTTCAGTGGGAGTATACACCCAAAAATCTTTGTATAACTTCTGGAAAACTCCACATTGTTGTTCCTGTTGTTACCGTAAACGGTTCTGCAGGAGAGGATGCCACACCTTTGTGTAAGTATGCACCCGTAGTTAGTCACATTTACCATGCTTATTTTACATATGCAGAAAGCCCATGAACTTCAGTGGGAAATTTGAGTGTGCAAGAAATACCATTTGGAGCTCATTAGGTAGACATAGATTTTATTGCTTCTAAAGGATGTCTGCTCTTGCATTCATACACAATATGGGGATACTAAATGCACATGATGTGTTAACAGTTCTGTTCTTGCTTCATTTTGGACAATGACTGGGCAACAGACCAAATTTTTCCTTATGAAAATGTATTAAATGAAACAGTTTTGAAAGAAAGGTATTGCATGGGGTCAGATAAAAGTAAAACAGTTCCACTGGGTATCAGAGCATTAGGAATAAAAAGTGTGTGAATTATTTTTTCCTTGGCAGCTAACACTGTTCAGTGCAAAATTTGTTCAAGGTTTGTTGCACAGCTTAAATATTTGAGCTTTTTGAGATTCAGATGAAATATATGTTTGTTTTTTCTAGAGCTGTCAAGGGCATATATGTGTCAGTTTTCATTAAGAATAATTTCCCTCAGGATATTTGGCTTAAGTTAACCTTCAGACCTCCACCGACCCCTTCCAAACCATCAGGATTTCTTTTTGTGTGTTGTTCCATGGATAAATGTACCTGCCAAAACCTAAGCGCCTTCAGCGGATGATGTTGACTGAATGTCTGAGCAGTTCTCAAATCTAAGAAATGTGCCCTGCAAACTACAGCAAGAATTTCTCCTCCTTCCTTTCCCCTGAAATAGTCTATTTCCCCAGTACTGATAAAACAAACACTCAGGTAAGTGTATATAATAGGGACATTGAGAAATTTGTGTCCTCTGCATTACAGCTTCTTTCTGGAAGAACTACTTTGTGCTGTATATGTTTAAGCCTGATTCCCACCCTAGAAAGTTATGTCTGCAAACAAATGCAACACAACTCTGGCAATTCTTGAAATATATGAAAAGGAATCCAATTAGCTGACAAAACATCATAACGGTAATAGGCAGCTAAAGAAGTGCCTCTGGAAAAAAGGCTGCTTTTTCACTGGCCGAAGGAGTACAAGCCCTGGTAGTGCACCAGTCAGGACATACATCTGAGACGTGTTCCACTCTTTGCTGATGGTATAGGTCACCCATTTTCTTAAGATGTAATTTTGTTCGCTGTTCAAATGTAGCAAATAATTTTAGAGTTAGGTCACTGTTGGCAAATTGAGGAGGACTGCTGAAAGCAAGGAATTTTTGAAGGAAAAGCGGAGACTGACACATTATTCAAGGATCCTTCTGCCTAAAATCTAAAAATCACGAGGTTATTGTAACAAAACATTCTGGTTCACACGATCCGCTGATGTTAGTAAGTAAGGAATGCTGAAATATCTTTATTTGAGGCTATGTTGGAAATGAATAATTCACTTCAGTTGTGCACCCATGAGCTGAGAAATATATTTTGCAATATTTATTTCCCTTATAGAATGCTTTAATGAAAGACTTAGCTTATTTTCTTTCCCTTAGATGAAATACCATGATTAGATCTTTATAAGAGTTATCAAAAAGTTATTTTGCTGCAGGACCAAGGCTCACAAATTTGCAATAAGCCACACTAGTAACTGACAGTTTAATGGCTAATGGTTAGCAATATGAAACCCCAATATAGATAGACTTTTTAAACAAGTCACCCACAGTGACGTCTATCTAAAGGTGTTATTACAGATGTGATAAAACATTTTTCACTTGTGCATTTATTAGTTGCAGAATCCCCTGAAAGTATGAACTAAGTTATATGCATTGATCTCTATATATCTCTATATATCTCTATAATCTGCAGTGTGATATGGCAATAGCCAAACTGAGCTCCCTCAGGAATGTGAACAGGCCTGGTCATGGCAGCAAAGTGCGCCATGATAATCATGTATATTACTGGGTTTAAAGGAAGAAACTTTCTGAGAAGTGTTTCAGGTAAAAAATGTGTTCATGGAAATGCTGTACAAATGGTCCAATACTGACTGTCCTCTCAGCCATTGTCTGCTAGTTACCCATTCATACATAGAGTGACCCTGTCCAGAAAAATTCCTAAGGGAGAGAAGAAAACATAGAGCACGTCTATTGGTCAGAAGATGGATGTCATTCCCTTGCTCTGTCCATGGCTTGAGACCATTGAGATGTTATTCTGGATACTGTTCCACCAGGCTTGGGGCCAGATCTTCCTCTCATAGCTTGTCCAAAAGAGATTTCGGGC
Source organism: Buceros rhinoceros silvestris (assembly GCF_000710305.1). NCBI lineage: Eukaryota > Metazoa > Chordata > Aves > Bucerotiformes > Bucerotidae > Buceros > Buceros rhinoceros. Next base: position 793 of record NW_010390013.1, on the reverse strand, counting down.
AGAGCTCCGATCTCTAAAATTCACCCTGCTTCTCTGATTTCTTCTATGTCTGTCATATAGACCCCATTAGAAATTAAGGGATAAGATCAGTGACTTCAAACAAATCCTTATATAGATATTGAAAAATAATGGCCCTCAGTACAGTACTCTGTTCCCAGTCATCACAAATTTTGTGAAGCATTCTTTATTAAAGAGCCAGGAAGTTTCCTCTGAAGCAATATTATTAGAGCCATTGCAAAATTACTTGGAGCTCTCTTTAGTTGAAATTTGACCCTGAACTAAAAAAATAATCTTTTCCTTTTGGAATAATTCAAAATTAGACCAACCAGCACTGTTCAGTAGTATTTTGTGTCTCCAACTGTTAACTAATTATTGCATAGTATCTATTTTTAACTTGAAATCCCCTGGCGCCAGCTCTCCTCACACCTTCGTTGGTCATTATTTTTCATATGATAGGATTCCCTCAGTTAGACTGATGTTGTAAAATGCATCATCTGTTAGATGGCAGGTTAGCTGCCAAGACCCCCTATAGAAACAATAAAGACAGTCAGGTACCTCCGTAAACTTATACATTCCACCTATGTGTCACCGGTTTGGCCAAGGTGAAACACCAAGATCCGGTAACGTAATACCTTCCCTATCCCACCAGAGATAGGGGAAGGGAGAAAAAGAATTAGTGAGACCTCGAATATACTTTTTGGAAAAAAACTGAAACAAACTTTAATAACACTACAAAACCGATATAGATAGATAGATAGATAGATATATACACAAAGGCAAACCAGTAGGATAT
>NW_010390012.1:3864-10125 GCF_000710305.1 Buceros rhinoceros silvestris | reverse complement strand
AAAAAAATATATGTGTGTGTATATATAAATATATATATAAAACCTGAAGACAAGTTCCTCTAGCAGCTGCAGTGCTTCCTTCACTGGTAAAAGGACATTAAAAGTGTGAATGATTTCCTTTCTTCCTGCTTTTCCTCTAAGAAATGCACACAGAGCAATACGAGATCCTTTGAAATGCACTTGACTGTACAATAAAGGTGGATCTTACGTGTGAGCTTTTTGGTTTGTTTTGGTTTTTTTTTTTTAATTTCACACACTTCAGGTTTCTTAATTACCATTAAGCTCTAATAAAACCCAAGTGAGAATACTGCAGACATTTTTATTGAATCCTGCCCAGGCTGCTTTGAAGATTACTTTTTGTCCTTTGCTTCGCTTTTTGGGGTAAAAGAACACACTACAACTAGGCATATGTGGGCTGCACTGCCTAGATGATGCATTCGGTATCACGAATTACAGCTGTAAAATGAGTAACGGAGAGGTCTTACCACGTCTGTTGTGAAACTGTTAAAACTCAACGTTAACTCATGGACTGAGTAATGAACAAAGCGTTCCAAGACGATAGCTCACTTAGGAGAAAACCTCTGCGCTCTAACAGCATGATACCATATTTACAGGCTGGTAATACCGGAGCTTAGTGCTTCCAGGGAAAACAAAAATATGGGACAGTGAGGAGGGTCTGTGGGGAAGACAAAATACAGCTTTAAATTTAAACTTGGTTTAACTTGACCTCAGATAGAAGCAACTGCCAGAGGCTGGTTTGCCACCACATCTGTATATGAAGCTTTAAGAACGGCCACACTGCTACAGGTGCTGACTCGGTAACCCAAGCTACGAAGCACAGGCCTTGTTCTGGTTCAAAAATGCTTGAGCTCTCATCACCCTCTGCCGTTAAAAAGCATGGGAAGGAAAGGAGTTGTACAAGGATCTATTCTGCAGCACGTGACATCCTGCAAACCACTCACCTTATAAAGGAAAACCGATTTGTTTTCAACTGCAAAGCAGGTAATTAATTCTAATTTAAGTACACGGATCATACAGACACACACAGAGCTGTCACTTCCAGTGGAACTACCCAGTCCTTAAAAAAAAAATAACAGCTCCCGAAGTTCAAAAAAACTCCACAAAATTAAACAAGTCGAGGATAACCAAATCTCTCACCATGCACACTATTACAACGAGACGTTCCCAAGTGCACAAAGCAGCGTGCAAACTGCCTCCATGAATGCTTTAAGCAGTCCGTTACCAGCAAGAACAGTGAGAAAACCATGATGCTGCATGCAGGCAAGAAAGAAAGAAAGGTGGTAATAAAAGCAACAAGCTGAGGAAAAGAAACCAGAATGCAAAGGCAAACAAAAGAAACCAAATCACAACCAACATCTCTGCCTTAAGAGGCTCACAAACAGCTCACCAGAGAGACATGCAAAAGCACCAACTCTTCTCAAAGCCACACAGCATTTATCTACCAATTCTCCACTCCAAATCTGCCTGAAGGCTCGCACGGACCTCTCAGCCATCGTCTTTACTACTACAACTAAACTCACTGTTCAAACTCCTCAGATCTGCACGTGCAGAAATTTTAATCGGATGTTTTCAAGGACATTCAACTGAGTTTCTGTTTGTGCTGCTGCTTCAAAGCCCGAGTTGATTCACTTTCTGGACATACCTGTCTGACTGGTAGGAACTTTTGAATTCTTCAAGAAGTATTTCTGGGACAAGAGCTTTCCTATAGAATCTACGACATTTACACACAAGGTTTAAAAGCGTTCTAAAACCAGAAGTTAAGACAAAGCTGTCCAGTTCAGCTGTGATTGCTTTGGCAGCGACCTCTACAATCATCAGCTGTGCCTTTGTCTTCTGAAGCGAACTGGGCGATCAGGTTTTTCTGAGGTTGCCAGTATTCCACATGAGATGGGGAAATGGACAACCCTCATCCTTCTCTCTCCCTCTTCCTTCAACCAAAGACAAACGTAATAGCTTATATCAGAATTTACAGAGCCAGGATTATAGGGTTTTCTATTTTTCCTTTAAAAGAAAGGTGGTGATTTACTTGGCTTGTACCCAGTATAGCATAAAATATGCAAACAACAAAGAAAATAGGGTGAAAAATGGGTGAGGAAGGAGAGAAATGGAACTAGAGGGAGATAATCTAGGCAAAAGCAGAACAATCAGGTGCTTGTTTGCTGCTAGTAAACATATTGCCCAACAGGAAAAGGAACAAAGCAAATACAAGCAGATCTGACTGTTCCCAGAAAGGTAAGAAACTCAAGTCATATTAAAGAAAGTTTTAATCTACTGACATCTTCCTGCTCTAACAAGTCTTGCTCACCACCCAGTGGAAGCCGATCTCAACTACAAGACTTTTACAGATAATTGCTTCAGGAGGCACTAACAGCCTCATGCATTGAATAGCAGACATATAATTGGAGTAAAGTGCTTTAAGTGCTCTCTCGGGTGAATAACAGTCTAGTCCTTAATTTCAGCACCAGAACACATGCACTTTGACTGTTCTAACACAATTTTCAAGGATGAAAATGGTCATAAAAACAACCCTTAAAATGACATCTTGATATTTTGTGTTTTATTTTCCATCAGTGACGTTCCATCTTACTCCTTCAGTTTACAAGTCCAAGAGAATTTTAAAGACATTTAAGTGCCTGCACTAGAAGCTCAAGCTGCTGTCTGAAAGCCAACCTCTGCTCCTCCTCCTCCGTGTGCCATCATCGGCAAAGGAGTTAGTAAAATGGAATCTTGCCTGACAGCTTGAAGGTAGAACAAAATACACTGTTTGCCTTTCTGCTGCTATGTCACCTTTGTAGTACCGGCAGCAAGGAAAAACTTACTTTATCAACAACTGCATTTAGATAAACAATAGAAATTTAACAAATTCGGTCATCAACCAGAAGATAGAGGTGGCCAGCTGCGTGCCTGCCAACTGCTCTTGCAAAAAATTCTACCACTTCACTTTACGTTCCTAATTTGACATTTCTCCCAGTCAGTTTAAAACAGAAATATGAACAAGGACCAACATATCTATCTGGATTAAATTTTAAAAACCATGCAAGTTTTAAACAGTAAAGATTTCTAAATGATGCAAAGCTGCTGAAAATAACAGACTAATTATATTAGAAAATTTCATCCATTAATTTCTCTCATAATGATGTAAAGTAGTTGTATCACACAAGAAACAAGGCAGAAAAATTAGTTTAGTAGGTTAAAATACAAAGTGCATTGTATGAAGTAGCTACTTGTGTATTCTTCAAGCACAAGTGAAAAATCCAAAATTCCTCTGAAAAAAAACACAACCAGAAGAGAGACACCATCAGGAACAGGAAAGTCAAGGTGACTTGCATATTGCTATCGAAAGGCGCATTAACACCAGAGAACAAACATTATTTAAGAGATTACAAACCTAGTATACACTTCTGCACTGTCACTGATGAGTATTTAAAATAGACATATATTTGAATAAAAGATAGTGATAATAAATTTAATGTTATACCTTTAAAGATAAATAGCAGATAAACATTCAAAAATTTATGGCAAATGCAAGGTTCAAACTCTGCCAGTTTTCTGTGAACACAGTAAAGGCTGAGAGAACTAGAACAGCTGTGTCGGAGTTTAAAGCCAGTGTTATCACGCACAAATATTGTTAAGTTGATCACAAGGACGAGGGCAGATTCCAAATTTGCCAATACAGCTTTAAATTAAGGTACAAGACCTTCACCTCTGATTTAAGGACACCTCAGCTGCTATAAGGCCTCCTGAGTCATAAAAAAACCAACCCAGGACCCCCCTGCCCTCCCTTTCCAGGACACCTTCTATCCAAACACAGGTGAGAAATGGGCTCAAGAACGGACCTGCGAGCCTTCGGCCTGGAAGGTGGCTCTGACTGTCTCGTTTATGAGGCACTAGGTTAATAAACTACTTTCAGCCGCATATTTTTAATTAGAACAGGAAACTTTCACTGGTAAGCACTTTTGTTTATTAAAGTCAGACACTATAAAAATATATGTATTAATATATAAATATTGCTATTAATTGTTGCATTTTTATGTGGTCCCATGGGAATAATTTCCATGCTGGAAATTGTATCCGTATCTCACGAGCATTTAAAGAGTTTTGCTGCTGTTTCAAGTAACAGCCAAGGAAAGAATCTGCCATCATGACATTTTGGAAATCAACGCTGCATACCACGAAGATTCTTTTCACTACGCTCTAGACATGACTGAGGAAAAGATTGTCTGCTTTGCATCAGACCTGGCTCCTTGAGAAGATGTGAACAAGTCACACAGACTGAGATGAGTGTGTTGTTCAAGAACTTGCCGGGATGTGGACACCCTTCATCACATTCCAGGCAATCCAGAAAAAAATAATTGCTTTTATTACTAAATTTGCTTGAGGATATGTCAGAGGACAAGGACCTTAAAGGCCAGTTCCTCCCTCAGGGCTGTCACAGCCTGCCCCTCTGCAGGCTGGCCAGTAAGAAGTGTTCTTACCAGCCCAGCTGAGTGTCTCCACAGAGTGACTGGAGCAGGGATGCCTACCGTGGGTTTGGAGAACAGCGCTTGAGTTGCCAGCCATCCTCTGAAGGTTGTAGTTGTTAAAGGACAGGTGACCCTGCTGGGCAGCAGTTAGACTAGAAATTGTCACAAAGAGCAATGGAACACAGCCTGCTTTATGCAAAATAGCCCCAGAACTTGCAAAAGTATTTAATTGACACCCAAAATTAGCGTGATCCCCTTAAGGTCCATGTTCTGGCTGAGCACTTTGAGAGTTTTATCAGTGAGAGAGTGATAAATGACGACCCTTCCTTCCTCTCTGCTCTGAAGGGAACTAGGATCTCCTTAATTCAGAGGGAGAAGCCGTGGAGGAAGTAAGCCAGAGAAAGCTACATCAGACATAAGCAAACACACACTGTAAAGTAACACAAAAGTTATTATCTCTTTTAATATCTTCTGCAGCTTACCCTGGTAGGGCAGGAAAATCCATACAGCCTAACAAAGGATGCCAGATGGAAAATTCCACTGAGCTTAATTAGCTCACTGCTATTCCTGGATGACTGATACTGATGCAACTGTAAGACGGAGATCTTTTTTCTTCTTCCTAACATCCATTTTTGCTCTAGTTCTTAAAGGTGTAATTCTTGCTCAATGAATAAAAAAAAGCACAAGGGAGGTAGTAGCACTTTGATTTCAGCTGGGAAAACTAAAATAAACACTATTTTCTCAGGCTACAGTGAATGAACAGTCTGGTATTTTTTGTGTGTATTTCATATAACGGTTCCGTAAGTTTTACATGAAATTAGAAGAAAAATACTAAAAAAGACTAAAGGTAGTAAAGATAGTAGAGCCAGACAGACATGCGTATTGGGTTTGTGTAGCAAGGTTTTGGTAACAGAGCGGGTACAGGGGGAGCTTCTGCAAGAAGCTATTTGAAGCTTCACCTGTACCCAATGGAGGCAAAACCAGGAGCCAAAGCCAGCCAGCTCCAAGACAGACCCACTGCTGACCAAGGCCATCAGCCACGGTGGAAGCACCTCTGCGGTAACGTACTGAAGAAGGGGGAAAAAACCCCAACCTGCAGAGGCAGTCAGAATAAAGGAGTCAGAGTATGTGAGAGAAAGAACCGTGCAGACAGCAAGATCAGTGAAGAAGAAGAAGGGGGAGAAGCTGCTCTAGGCACTGGAGCAGAGATTCTCCTGCAGCCCGTGGTGAAGATCCTAGTGAATCAAGCCGTGACCCTGCAGCCCATGGAGGTCCATGGTGGAGCAGATCCACCTGCAGCCTGTGGAGGACCCCACACCAAAGCTCGTGGATGGCTAAAGGAGACTGTGACCCTGTGGAACCACCATGTTCCTGAAGGACTGTACCCCACGGAAGGGACTCATGCTGGAGCAGTTCATGAAGAACTGCAGCCTGTGGGAAGGACTCACATTGGAAAAGGTCATGAAGTACTGTCTCCTGTGGAAGGTTCGCTAGAGAAGCTGGGCAGAAGGAGGCAGAGAATTCAGGAGTGAAGTTAGGCTTGGGAAGAAGGGAGGGGCAGGAGGAAGGTGTTTAAGATTTGGCTTTATTTCTCCTTATCCTACTGTGATTTGATTGGTAATAAATTCAATTAATATTCCCCAAGTCGAGTCTGCTTTGCCCATGATCTCTCCCTGTCTTTATCTTGACCCATGAGCCTTTTTTTTTTTAATTTATGTATATAAATGAATGAAGGAGCGGGTTGGTGGGCATCTGGGGCCCAGCCAGGGTCAACCCA
>NW_010390012.1:0-3734 GCF_000710305.1 Buceros rhinoceros silvestris | reverse complement strand
ACCTGTAGAAAAGTATTATTGCCTAAAGATAGCAATTAGTAAAACCAAAATGAACAGAAAAGACATACGAAGAACCAATGAGACAACCTCAGGCAAGTACAGATAACAACAGACAAATTAGCTAGATCCCCAAGTATTAGGACAAAGGCATTTTATATTTATTTTTTGCAAGGGTAAGTAGTGTTCCCATTTACCCCTGGCAAAAATATGCCACACAGAGAGGCGCTTTCTCAGGCTGCTTTGAAATTAAAAATAAAAGAGCTCAATTCTTCATCCAGCACCAAAATTTTCACTTTGGCTTCGCTTTTCCTATTTTAATATTAAACCTCCCTCATTTGTGTGGGGAAAAAAAAGGGCATTTTATTGCCAATGATGTTGCTTTAGCTATGCAAAAGAAAGAACCAACACGGCTCAACACAATTACTGTCCTGTCAGCTAGTCAAACAAAATTTCACTTGTAAGCATTTTACATTCTCCCAAAAGAAGAGCCTTAAAACACAAGGAAGTTTGGAACAGACTTTCTGCCTTCATTCTTTTTTCCCCATCAGGAAAATTTCCAGTCAATTCTGTATTTTCTGCAGAAACTCTCAACACAAGCTACACGCATATGATTTTCTAGGCTGGAAGAAGCAGACTACAAAAACCTTTCCCAACCCATCAGCTACCACAATTTCAAGTGGAAACTTGAAACTTCTCGCTGCTGAAATTTACTTTACCACATCCAGGAAAAATCTATCCATCTACAAATGAAGTTTTTGGGATAACCCCCCTGCCGTTCAAAGAGAATCATGGAGAACTCATTAGTTACGATTTAACAGATCCATGATCCACCTTCCTGGGAAAGACTGATGCTAAAACGCAAAATTGGTCATTGACGTATTTATGTCGATGTCACCAAGACGAAGGCTCAGCTGTGACAAGATGTGTGGCAAAGCCCACAGCTGAGGAGTAGTGCTGGAAAGAGCAAGTCGCTCTGAAGAGTACGACTGAAACCTGGCTTGTGGAAAAAGGATGGGAGAAGGGAGGATGGGAAGGCTGGGATTAGAAGGGGAAGCAGCGGTGCATGCAGTAACGTGGAAGAGATCTGCAGAGTCCCAGAACACGATCTGTAGGTAAGAAGGACCAAGAAGACCGAGCACATGAAAAAACAGAAGCAGAACCTCCTGCAGGTGGGAGAAAGCATCCTGGGGAGACAGTGTACAAAATCAGAAAGACAGGAATAGGGAGCAAGAGAAATGGGAAACTCTGACAAGAAGCCAAGATGATGGGAAACAAACGTCCAGAAAACGTTTGTACACTGGAGGGACAGATCTGCTGAAGAACCAGACGAAAGATGAATAGTCCTGAAACAGCCCAGTGCTGCGCACAATTAATAGGAGTCTACCGAAAGAGAAGTTCATTAATGCTTCAGGAACAAATTACCACAACAAAGCTACAGAGGCAACCTTTGTTCTGACATTTCTTTACTCCAGAAAACGATCCATAGCAACTTTATTAAGTTATTTGAAGGTAATTTCTGCCATATTTTTAAGATCTGTAAAAATGTGTATTCTTTCTCACATGCTATTTTACTATTACCAAGGATAAAGAAAAAGGACTCTGAATAATCACAAGAAAAATCCTAATTAAAGTTGTGAAGGTGGGGATAGGAGAGATAATAGAATCTTAATGACAGGAAGAGGAGTTCCTATACGCATCTCCTAAGAAGTGCTCCACGAAACAACCACCTCCGCTTTGCAACTGAGGAGCACAAACACAAAGGCTGAGCATAAACAAGAGTTCAGTTAAACACCCAAAAGGTCTATCACCTGCAAACAATTAAAAATCTGGCTTTGACTAACTAGAAACAACTATTTGACCTGAAGTTTGTTCCATCGCTAATCAAGCTACAAAACAGTCTGTATTCTCAGACAATGCCATTGCTTCCAAGAATTTGAAACCTTCGTATTTAATCTTCTAAGGACACAGGATGTTCTGAAGTGTTTTGCCATTAGTTTGCAACCAGTAAACAAAACCCCGAAAAAAGACAAAACTTATAAATGAAGGGTGTTGATTTTAAACTTAAAATATTTGGGGGGGGAAAAAAGCCAAAATCTACTCAGTGATGAAGCGAGAAATATTTACACCATTTTCAACAGCAAGAATTAACGCTTTAAAAATGGACAATGTGGGACTAGCTCCAACTATTTAAGTCATGTAGAATTTTCTTACCAGCTGCTGGTAAATCCAGCTTTGCTCGTTTCAATTCTGATATAGAATTCTGGAGCTGGTCTATTACGAAGTCATCTTCATAGAAGAAATCCTTGGCTAAAGAATCCTGCAGAAATTCTACTAGCTCTTCCATTTGTAATTTCATCAGATGCTCTATATGAGAAGAAAATATTACACATTACAGTACCTTGATTATGAACATTGGAGAAAGCACTTCAGACATTAGATGCTTTTGTTTTCAAAAGCAGAATGAAAAACATTAATTAGGCAGATAACAGAATTCTACACCAGAAATCTACAAAATGCATTAAAAATTCACTTGCAAATCAGCATGGAAATGCTTTGTACTCATCCTCCTCTACTTCGGACAATTTTTCCAAGAAAGGGCGCCTGCAGAAAGCTAACTACAATTCACCATCCTTCAGCCTTCTCACGTCCAGCAGCTTCAGGTCTTTCTTTTTCACACTGCGTCCTGAACTTATAAAACACTGCCCTAGATCTGTCCAACATACATCACCTCTCTTAATAAGGGCTTTGAGAAGCAGTAAAACATTTTAAAAACTGGTATTTACAGTGCCCTCATTCACAACTGAATTAACTTCCAATGATGACAGCAGTTCACATTTCAGAACCATTGCTTCGGGCTCTTTGGAAATTCAGGTACTTTTGCCACTTCAATCAAATTCAGGTCATCTTTTGAAAGTCCTTTGACAGATACACGATTATTTTCCTTTCCCTTTTTAGACAAGGCAGTCAGGCCATGTTTCCCACACAAAACTATCTGGCCTGCAAGGCTGTAACTGCATACCTGTGTAGCTTCTTCAAGCATTTGTGTGCCGTCAAGAGCCCCAGAATTTACAACTTTTATACAGAAACCATTAAAAACACTTTTGCACTGTAATAAAAATGCTCTTGGCACACATCCCACAGTGGTGCTTTGGCTGGGGGAGCTACACCGTCGATGTTTTGAAAGGTAGACAAGAGACTGGAAAACAAATCAGAATCTGTCTTCTTCCACCTTCTCTGCCAATCCCCTCATCTCTTCTCTGTTCCCTAAGGTACTCTTGGTGTTTTGACTGTGGAGGAAGTTGCTGTGTACTTGCTAAGCAAGCAAACCCGCACTTGGACTTTTTCCTCAGGTCTTCCCATAGAGAGTGGTGAATTAAAAAAAATTTTTTCAAGCAGATGTCTGTTTGCAAAGAAAAAACAACAGGCTAAGACCAGCAATTTGCTTCTAAGTGCTCAGCTTTCCTAAGTACAATCATTAAAAATGTAACCTTTTTCATTTCCAAAGCGGTTTATGAACAAGCTAATGAATACACCCCAGTGAGACAGTGAGGCAGCATCACCACAGTTCAAGGAGGGTAAACCAGCAAGCAAATTAAGACATCAATTCTGCCGGCTCCTTGCAGATCTCTGCATTTACCGAGTTAAACGACTTCTCTGAGAAAGCCAAAGTCCCAGAGTAAGACTGTATCAAACTCAAGCTGCAGGGTATCATCCTGAGAAATGCTCAGGTATAT
>NW_010390011.1:87093-99590 GCF_000710305.1 Buceros rhinoceros silvestris | reverse complement strand
GTTCCTCCATGTTGAACCCAGGACAACTAGTTTTATTGTCTTGTAGACTATATAAACTAGGCATAGTCCCCAGTAGTAAGGCAATGAGTGTTTAAAGCATTTATGCATAAAGCTGCCTCAAAGGATAATTAGATGATTATAAAGGTACTTGCTTTGAGATAGCTAATTAAAAAAAAATAAATCTATTGCTCCCAAGCTTAATTATTTGGGTAATGATAATGTATTAACAGTCTCCAAATTTCAGTTACAGCCAGCTATGTTTAAAAAAAAAAAAAAAAGTATGAAATTCAGGATTTCCTCATGAAGTTCAACAGGGCGAAGCTTCACTAAGTTTTGATTTTAATAATTTTCCTTCTTATGTACTTTTTCACTCTATAATCTTAAAAGTTCCGTAATCAACTAATGAATGCTTTTTAAATGACCCTGTACTCTCATGTCATACGTGAGTGCCAGAGTATTCTGTTGTGCTGTATGGAGCTGCTCACCATTATTTCAGAGGTCGCAGGCATTGATGAAGCAGCTTCCATTGCCAGCTCTTGCCACAACTTGTGTACTTCTGAATGCTGCTCTAATTTAGCCTTTAGCCAGTCTGTTGCTAGCTCAGCATTGCAAAAAAAGCAGGATGCATGCATTTGTTCAAAACTGCTGTTTCTTTGTGTCATGTCCCCTTTAGTTATAACAAAATGAAAAAAAAATTTTTTTTGTTTAGTTTTTTTAAAGCTAAAGCTTGAACTGTTTGTGTTTCTTCAGCTTATTATTGAGAACACTTTACTGACATCATGTCACTCAGGTATACAGGAAAGAGCAAGGGCAAAAATAAGCTTTCATATTTTTTGTACCAGGAGACCTGACAGCTTTGACAGCTTTCCCTTCTATAAATTAATTAGTAGAATTTCAAGTTGCCAGAGTACTTCAGTCAATTGTTTACTAGGACGTGTCTGGTGATGCCAGAATTTCTCTAGTTGTTAAAAATTTCTCAAAATTTAAAAGAACAGACTCTACAAACATATTGTTCTTTTCCCTTTTTCTCTTTAACAAATAAAATCAGAGAAGAACAAAACACGCTTTTATGGTATCAGAGCATGTCCCTGTCTATTCCAAACCTCTAGAAAAAAATTAGACAGCATGTCAGGAGCAGTGTTTTTGAATTTCTGATGTTTAACTATTTAAACCACAGTAAAAGAATAACAGAACACAACAGAAAATCACTTTTCCTTCCCCTTGAAATTGGTTTCAGTCCCCTGGTTCACTTTATAGAAAAATGTTGATGTCCCATCTTCCTGTTTTGTACTCTAATAAATTAATTTATGGTTAAAACTCTCACTAATGTCAGTAAGGGCCATGACAATAGTATGTGGGAAACATATTAGAATGCTTTTTCCAGGAGAATCTGAAGAGCAACAGAGGCACTGAAATCGATGTATAACAGTATATACTACCTAACTCAGTGTGATCACTGACTACCACTTTGTGAAACTTGTATTCTTATACTCTCAAAAACGGTGTTGGCTGCATCAGCCTAGAAAAGTGATAAAATCTTTTTTCCTTTTCCTATGATTTTCAAAATTGTATATTGTATATATCAGTGAAAAGAACATCGTACCTTTATTAAAACCTCAGTACCTGCATTTATATTTATAATGTTACAAACATAACGTTGAAACCTGCTGAAAGTTGTGAAGGATATAAAAGTAATGTTCAAATAGAGAAGCTAAATTACTCCTTCCAAGAGCCAGTAAAACTGAAAAGCATTCATTATAAAAGTAATAAAAACTTATGACTCACATTTTATCAAAACTACTATCCGGTTTCCTGATGGAGCTGGATTACTTAGACGATAAACCAGTGACATTTTGTGTCTTGCGGTGGGTTTTATGTCTAAGGTGAGGTCTCCTGAAATTAGATGGATGGTTTTAACATGAATCCTAATGGATGGGTATTTATGTTGTAAGATCAGGACTCGCAGTTTAACATGAGCACCTTCTTTTCATTACATCATTCTGCCCCTGTTTGTATTGGCAGAGAATTATTTTTGTCTCTTGATTAATGAATGAGAAAGCATTAGCCTTTTGGAAGCAATATATTAGCACTGTGTTTACTAAGTCTCTGGGTCACAAACAATGCAGTTCATATTTGAGATCCATGTTTCTCTGTGATCTATGCTAGATATGTTCTTGTTTATAATATATCAGTCTTTCAAAAATTGACACCAACACTAGTTCAAGTTTAATGTAAGGAATTTTAATATTAATTGTAGTTGTAGTTTCCAAATCTATTTTTACTGAAATAATTTTTTATATCTCTTATTACTGATAAATGTCAGGTCAAGTTAAAAAAGGTGAAAATAATTAATAAAGGTGAAAATATTTTGTATATATTAAATCCACACCAGTATTTTTATTGTCCATGTTTAATGAAGTGCATTATATTATCACAATAATTGGTAAGTACAGCAGTAGTGTCTTTAGTCATTTATACGAGAGTAGCTGAACTAAGCCACTGAATATTTGTAACCCTTCGAGTATCCACATACCTTGACTGAGCTATAATGAAGTTACAATGATAGACAAGGAAAGAAAGAAAACAGCATAGTGATGGGGAAGACAAGGCTGATTTATATGGAACAGACAACGAAAAAGAGTCAATTGCTGTGTACAAGCAGACTTATAATGGTAGGAAAGAAAGAATGAATGAGGTCCAGAGGACAAACCTTTTTTCTTGGATTGAAAGGGAGAAAAGCACAGAAAGTTAAGAACCGAAGCATGTGTCAGCCAGCAATAGTAAAAGTGCTTTTCCACGTCAGTGGTCAGACTTGTACTGCCTAAGTAGTCAGAAGTCTGCCCTGTAAGGCCTTGAAGTAATTTAGTTGAAAGCTGCACATTTAAAAATATTTTGTTGTATATGAAATGACCAAAGGAAAAAGGTGTTTAAGAAAAATTGTGTAATTATTTTTGGTCTGCTTATTTACCACATACATGAAAAGCAGAAGGGGTCCATTTTTCCAATGAGTAGACTTGCATCACCAGTTGTGGGGCGTCAAGACCCTATTCTTTGGTTTTTGTATTTAAGACTGTTTAAAGATTTGTATTACCTACAAAGAGCAATATAAGAACAAAAATCCAAATAAAACTGTGTGTCACAAACGTGCAGCGATTATACAGAAACTGGAAGCTATATTAGCCTATATTTTGAAGAGCTTTGCCGTTCATTATGAGACTCAGGAAATAACTGGATATGTTCTACATGCTGGTTTTGAATAAAATTGCTTTTCTTTCAATAACTTTATGTAAGCAAAAGAACATAAAACACAGAACTATCATTTAAAACCAATTAAATAATGGATTAAATAATGTAAAGTGCATTTTCATGTGACTGAAGGTGAAGAAAATTCGGTCCAAAATTTGGTAAATTTTTGAGTCTATTATCATTTATTAGTATAGTACTCATTTTCTGTCATCGGAAGATCTTAGAAACTGTCCATTGTGTGTCTCTTGAAGAAACTTGATGTCATGAAATTAGTATAATCTTCAGAATCAACTGGTTTTCTGTCAGCCAAGTTTGTACAAGATGAGCAGTAGCAGCTGTCAGGTGAAATACAGATAGGGTTAAAAATGCATCACATATTTCATAGATAATAATGAGATTTCCGTTCCTCCTGTCTGTATCACTTAAAATCACTGTAAATAAGCTCAAGGAGATGGTTGTAATGAAAGCGCCTTTGATATGTGCTTCGTAGTGAGTGTAAAGAGTAAAACTTTAAATTATTTACCCACGTAAGCTTAAAAATATTCTATCAATCAGATGAAGGATATTAAATACTGATTTGTTTTAACAAGTACTGGCTAGGAAAATAGCCTCTTTCGGATAAAAGAAAAAGTGTGTTTAGATCATTTCAATAAACAAATACTCATGGTTCATTAAAGAAAAAGGAAGGTATCTAAAATTTATCAACTGTACTACTGAACTTCAAAAACAATTTTGACTAAAATGTTCTTTCAGTTTTAATTTCCTAATGTGGATTATTAGCTGCTTCAACATGAAAGGAGTGATTCTATTTAGTGTCATTATGTGGAATTCTTTACTATTTTCATTAGCTGGTATTCCAAATTTGAGTAATTTCTTATTGAAACACACAGTGTTGTGACTACATCTAACTTTTTTTAGTAAATTATGTGTGACATTATGGATGTTAAAATATGGTTTACTAGAAGTTAAAAGCAAAGTATCACTTTTCATTTATCTAATATATTTTTTATATTATTTCGTGTATGTAGAATATTATTGTCATATAAATCAGCACAGAAACTGAAGAAAATGAGAAAGATAACCTTATTACTTTTTTTAAAGCTCACACAGACATGAGAAAAAAACTTGAAAATAATTTCAAGAGTTTTATCTGTGAAGTGAGAAATTTGTGACAGTTTTCAGAAGATGTATGATTATGGAGATGCTTCACTATAGAAATAGCCCTCTCTGAAAATTAAGCATCTTTAAGGCGAGTCGGGTTTTACTCTGTGGTCTTCTTGACTTTTGGATATATTTTGCTAAAGGCAGAAAATCAACATAGTAGGTGTTAAAAGTAGGTGTTTTAACACCTAGCACACAAGTAGGTGTTAAAAAGAACAATGCAGTGACTTGTGGTTTAATCTAAAGGTTAAAACAAGTTGGCATGAAGTGAAATAGGAGGCTGAAAACAATGGGTGATATTTAAAAATCTTATTGAGCAGTTTGGGCTTCAAGGTCTGGAATCAACTGTTGGCTGAGGTACTACAATAAAAGTAATGACAGAGCTCTATATAATATTTACAGGTGAGAAAAATAGTATAAGGAGGAGTAATTTAGGTATTAGTAGAGTTTAAAAAACAAGTAAGTGTTGCATGATGTCAGGAATTCTGTCCACATCTAAGGGACAAGACCTCCTACAATGGTAATATGTATGAGAGTCATAAAGTATGACTCTCAATGTCTTAAGAGTCAGAATGCATAGCCTTTCCTCCAAGCTGCATTTTCTAGTAACTGAGTATCCATTCCTTAGGCTGTTTTTTTCTGAATGCTCTAGAAGAAGCACTGTGACATGCACAGCTTTTTGTGTGTCAAGTCAGAGAGACTGTGCTCTCAGCTGCAAACCTTTCACGCCTTTGACAGTCAATGCCCATCAGGGAATTTCTATCCAAGTTCTTTCCACCTTTTACAAAGTACAGCATTTCTTGCCTCCACTTCAACCTTGTGCTTTCCAGGCTCTCTGCAGTACTGAAAGATGACAATAAATGTGTTCCAGTATACTCTGGCAATATGTAGGAGCCACGCAGAGTTCTCAGGAGCAGGCAGGGGAGCCAGTTAGGCAACAAGATTTGAGTTATCTCTTGTCTTGGCAGTCCAAGACACTTCCTCTGCCCAAACACTTTGTTTACCTGTGAAAAGCGGTGGTTCAGAAGATGACTGGCTTTTTTGTGAATATCTGCAGTACAGAAGCTTGACAAATGCAGCGTATGTGTAAAAGAAAGCACAATTTTTGGGTACATATTTGTACAAATATAAATTTTTGTATTGTGCTCTCTACTGAAAAAAGTTAACACATCTGTGCAATGAAAGAACTGTTTGTTCATCAGAAAACTATTGGCATGGAGTATCTGGATCCTCTTAGAACTCCCTGCATAGCCCTCATGGCATATTGATCTGAGATTATTTTCTAAAACCTAACTTTACAAAAAATGGTAAATGTAATTTGAAAGATAGCAGTTTCCAGTTAGAATCAATTTGCCACTGTTATCTCATTTTGGGCTAATTTTATTTCTTTATTAGAATATTCAAAATGGTTACTTTTTTATATTTCTAACTGAAATATTTTTTGGAATATCTTTTCTTTGAGAGTTATTCTTCTTTCCTGTTTGAAAGAAGACCAATTATGAAATGTTAGAAATGTCTTTTCAGTAGAAATTCTTTTTTTTATAAAAAACTCTGGCAGCAATTTGGAAGTTGATCCTGAGAGATATATTAGCTTTTATTGTCATCTGTGCTATGGATCTATAGTTATATTTTATGCTGGGAAAGCCATTTATACAGGCAGCTGTTGAACAACAAAATGTGAGGAAGGATTGTTATTTATTTGGTATTTTAGGGTTTTTTGTTGTTATTCTAAAAATTGTCACAAAGTAGCGCTAAAGCCTTGCAACAGACAAAATCATAAGATGAAGAATTTGGCTTTTAAATACTTTCCCTTCCACTTAAATTTTGCTCGAATAGTACAGAAGTGTGTCTCTGGAACTGTCTTTCTGTACAGACTGCTTGCCTTCTCTGTTATGCCACTACTACATTTGATTTTGCTTTTCTTCCTTTCTCCTTTCAACAATGATCTCTTCCACTTTTTCCACTGCAGACTTAGTGGAAGACCTTTGTCTTTGTTGCACTCAGGTGTCACACAGAGCTAGAAGACAGGTTTCCTGAAAAGTTATGATATATCCTTCTTGACATCTCGGCTTTCTCCCCATTTCCCCACATTATCCTTTCCCCTGTGATATGTTCAGTTCTTTCATCTGTTGTCTTCCACAGTAACCCATAGTACTTCCAGTTTCCATCTAACACTTTGTATAATACCCACCACTGTGTGGTGAATTCCTATGTAGGCTTGTAGAAGGGCTCCTCTGGCCACAGCACTAGCCATGTGGAATAGAGAGTGATTATTGTCACCCTATAGCCTTTCCCCATGAGGGTCATTAATTTAAATATCTCCTCCCCTCCCCCGTGCCCCACCCCCGGTTAATTTTCCTCACATTTGGAAAAACTTAACCCTGTTAATACAATAACACTTCATACTCCTCTGTTAAATTAGGTGAAAATTGTTCAAAGTAATTTTTTTAAAAGAGGTGGTTATGTGGAGATAGGCAATGCACTCATATCAGAGTTGAATCCATTTTTACTTCATGAGAAAATCTAAGATATATTGCTTTTGGTTGCTCAAAGCTAGAAAAAATTTCTAGGGTAGTTTGAATACGCAGCTACCGTGTTAAGCTTTTCCCTAAACATCCATTTTTGCCTGCTGTCAGGCAGAATACTGGTTTAGGTTTCTTAAGGTAAAATACAGTGAGATTGGCAAGTCAGAGTTTTTTGTTTGTTTATGTTTGGTTTCGTGTTTTGTTTTGGGGTTGGTTTTTTTTTGGTTACAAATTGGAGAGGAAGCTGCTGGACAGATAGGAAAAATGATGTAATCGTGTGGTAACTTACTCTGTTAGAGCTGGGCCCCGAATCAGCAGAATTAAAGAACTATTAGGGAAATACAAGGGGATTTACAAGGATGGAAAAAGAAAAGGATGAGTAGATTGTACATAAACTAGGACCATAACCTACAATTAAATATATGACTGGTCTCTGATACTGACCCCTTTTTTACCAGTTTCTATCATTATTGGAAATCATGCGAAAAAACTGTTAGATTATTTATCCTTCTAACTTGCAAATAGTTTTTTCCATTATGGGAGTGTTTTTTTAGAGCTTTCATTGTAGTTCTTAGTCTGTTGTGGTTTGAACCCAGCTGGCAACTAAGCACCACGCTGCCACTTGTTCACTCCTTCCGCCTGTCCCAGGGTAGGTAAAGCCAATTGGTTGAGATAAGTAGAGTTCACTTGAACAACACAAAGCAAGAAGAAACAATAATAGAGCAAGTGATATACAACACACTGCTCACCACCGCCACCACCACACCAAGCTGTGCTGCACCCTGCCACACGATGCCAAGCAAAACTGTGCTGCACCACACCCTGCTGCTGCTTAAAAACTGTGCCCCCATGTCCGGCTAGTGCCTTATATATACTGAGCATGACGTCAGTATGGTATAAATTATCCCATTGGCTGATCTGGTCTAGCTATCCTGGTTGTGGAAATTAACCCTATCCTAGCCGAACCCAGGACACAGTCATGACACATGCTGGCAAAAACATTTATTCTATCTTTGCTCAGTCTTTCCTTTTTTTTTTTTTTTTATGACATTGCTTTCACTCTGTTGGGATTCACATGTACAAATATTCTTAGATTTCCTTTGTGCCTAAAAATAGTAACACTGCCTGTTCTTAACCTATTTTCCCACTTTATGCCCTTGTAGATTCAGATTCACTTTGAAGATTCCTTGAGTATCTAAGCTCTTCCTCTAGACCTAGCAGCTGACCTGCACTCATACTTTGTTCTAGTTATTCAGTGAACACCAGATATAGCTCACTCTATATACATTTGTTATTTTTAGAGGCTGTATGTTTGCCACATCTTTTTCAGTGGTATGTATGTGTAGACTATAGTTGCCCCTCTGTTTAGCTTTCAGCAGAGATTCAAGTTAGTTCTTCTCCATCTGAGTGATGTCTTGTCTGAAAAAAGCAATCATAATCTTAATCTTTTTATTAATAACAGGAATAAACAGGCTTTTAACATTAGTCTTGCCATGTACAGTGAGTCCTTGCAAGTAGGTCATTCATCCCATGCTTGGTTTCAATGACTACATGGCTTTCTAGGGTGAAAAAATTCTGAATCATCTCCTCTGATACTTACTAATTTTCTTTCTCCTCTGATTCCTGGTTGCATGTGCCCTGCTCCCCTTGGAACTCCCTGCTCTGCCATCCCTTACTGTCTTTGGCATCTTCTGTCTCTTGGTGCTCAGTTGGTCACTGAAAGCACAATCCTCTGCTGACTCCAGATGGTTTTACTTGACTCACTCTACTTGAATAGACAAAATAGACAATTACAAACTCACAAGAAGCCCATCACAGAAGCCAAATTTAAGTGAGAAATGATCTCTGATCTATAAACTGTATATTAAATGTCTGTGAATGGAGGGAAATTAATAATATATTGCTATCAATGGTCCTTTTAAGACTAAAGTCCTGAAAAACTCATCCCAATACAGTTTCTTGAAACACAAGAAATATAATTCCATGGTCAGCATTCGTAGATGTTAAATGGATGTACGATTTAGCATAAAGTTGCTGATTCTTTATTTTGACAAATTAGCAATAAATGAATTAAAATAAATTCAGAGGGTAATTACAGTGAAAAAAATTATCAGCACAGACCTCACTGAAAGCTTATGTTTAGAAATGTCCACTAAATAAAACCTAATGATTCATGTATATAACCTGACATATTGAGGTTAATGTACCATAGCAATTTATATCTGTGCAAAAGTCGGGTAAAGAAAAAGAATCTTCGATGTCGGAGTATAATTCTTTGGAATAATGTTCTAACAGATGAAAAGCACCAGCACTTTTGGTGTCACAGTATGTGGAACGTTATTTACAGAATCTGTTACAAGGGAAAAAAAGTCTACTACTAGCAGAATGTCCCATTTATTTGTGCCACATCACTAACAAGCAATGAAAAGTCAACATAACTGGAAAATAAAGCATCACAAATGTTGCATTTTATGGGGTTTACATTTATTTTTGTCAGTCTTGGTGAGTTTTACATTTTCCCTGCAGTAAGTGGGTTTTAAGAAATAAGGAATGAGGAAAATACAGAAAGAAATAATCGAATGAAGACAAACAGTATTTAAAAACAAAGCAGACTCTCATCAATCTGCCCAATCTATAACATATAGAAGAATAATCATGTGTTTCTTCCCCTCATGTCTAGCTTCCAAAAGACAGGGTTTTGGGGACTGTCTGAGCTACAGGTTGCATTTGTATTGTTTTGTTTCATGCCTCTGGTCTAATTTCATATCCACTCTCCATTAATTCTGGTGACCCCTTTTGTACCTCTTCAGACTTTTGGTCTGTAAAGCATCCTGTAGCAATGATTTTCTCATGGTAATAACACTTGTACTCACGGACATTAAGTGTAATTCAAAGTTGCTTTGAAATGGGAGTTTGTGGCAGCCCTGTCTAAATTTAAATATATTGAGACATTTTCTCTTGACTTTGCTGTGCTCTGGATCAGGTGATTTTGAACTTTGCTTATTTATTTGTTTAGTCAAATGTCTACACAGCAGAGTAGAAAAGCAATAAGAAAAACTAGGAAAATAGCTATGTTCTTTTTAGTGAGTGTTAGTGCAATTTTGCTTGTCCTTAATGTTAAGCTAATTTCCTGTCTGGCAGGCACTAGCAGTATTTCACTTTTTCATTAAAAATAGAGAGAGAGGGAGAGAGGGGGAAAAAAGAAAGGGAGGGGGGTATAATAGATGATGAAGATTGCAATAATAATTGACACAGTGGTTTAACATGCCATGGGGATACTGTATAAAGCTGCCTGCCTTTGAAAACTGCAGTTCAGCTACGGCTGTTTGGGAACATGAAGAGTGATGGAATTTACTTTTTTCTCTAAGTTATTTGATGGAATCCAGATGAGTGTAAATGATATTTCAGTTACATGAACCACTCACTGAAGCTACCAAATATCAGTTTGTTACTCCTTGCTGGTGATATTCCAGTCTAAAACTGGAAACAAAAGAGATTTTAGTCTTAGATGAAAATGGCTGCTATCTTGGATGTCCCATTTTCCAGCTCCACACACCCCCCCACCCCCACCATTTTACCAAGTCACATTTATAGATCATTTATCTCAAATATATTACCATTTTCAGGTTTGTCTATCATCATGTTTTGGTTCTATGAAGAGCTGTGAGTGAGTTGCATCTCTTATTTTCAGTTATGTGTTTGCATAATGAGTATTTCTGAAGTCATATTTTATTTAAGTTCAAGGATGAAAATCTCATGTACAGCCACAATGATTTTTCACTTCTGTGAAAGTGAAATGCACTCAAGAAGTGCATTTCATTGAGTAAAGTAAGTGTGGTAGCAGCCAAGCCCCTTTAACTGCTGGCTGCTGTCTTCCTTACACCCTATTCACTTACTACCCTCTTTCAAATGCTTCAGTTCACATCAGATGCTGACTGAGCTCTTGCAGCACTCTAAGACATCAGGAAGGTAACCTGGCCGTAAAAATAGAAGCTCCTTTGATAACTTGGAGTGCTGAAATCACTGTGATAGGCCTGATGGGCATCAAAGCCAGAAAAAAGGGTAGAACTAACCTCTAGCAATGCTGGCTTTGAGAGATGTCTTTGATATGTTTGATATTTGGTATGTTCAGCTTAGAACTGTAACCCAAATTACATCCTTGGGCTCATCCAGCAGGTAGTACTATTAAAAAAAAAAATTTTAACCTGGCAATGGATAACACTGTACTAAAAAAGACTCCACTGATCAGGATGTTTTCCCTGAATTAGTTATTGGTAATGAGTGTTGGTAATGAGTAACTGGTAATGAGTGGGAAAGCCAAGAGTTAATTTACATTATCAGAAGCAGAAATGCAGCTGAGAAAAGGTGACATAAAGCAAGCTTTTACCACAAGTCAGTGTTCATTTTATAGCAGAGGTGGATCTTGTTTAAAAAGAATCGCATTCTCATTTCTGGGTATCTATTCAAATTACGTAGAAACTTCATAGTAACTGGAACAGAGACAGCACTTTGAACCCAGACCAAAGTACAAGGTAGAACCATAGCTATCAGGCATGTTATTATTTCATGTTTCTGTCACTAAATATAGCAAGTGATATCCTAAGCTATGCATTTTTGGCAGAATGAACTAATATTCTTTCACTTTAAAATTTGTCAAAGATTAGGGACTGACAGACCCCACAGAAGTCTTTGCTGAGGGAGTTTGCACTTCAGACATGGAATAGCATTGAGGGACTTACTATGAAAAGCTTTGAGGTCCTTCACAGGTTGGTGGAGCTGTCTTTGGCTGAAGTCCAGCAACTGTTTTGGAAACTTTCTCAGGTGAGGCACTGGTTAGTGACTCTTCCCTCATGGTGGCAATAGATAGCCAGAACTTTCATTGCATTCATATGAAATTTTTTAATTCCTCCCCCCCCCCCCTTCATTTAAATAAATGTTATAAAAGATAAATCACAACTTGGAAATAAACTGTATAGAATTTGAATGAGTGTTCTTCATGCCAGATTACTGTCATTATAGAGTTTAGCCAGATACTCATTCTATTCTAAGTACCTTGAATCCAGTGAGTTTTAGCTAATTAGTAATTTCTATAACATGTTTCTTCCATCAGGGAAACCATACGTTCAGGAACAGTTTTGCAGTCTTCAAAATTGTACATGTTCTCCAAGTGCTTCTGGACTCTGTACTTAACTATTGAAGCATTTGTGTATTGTGGTAACTTTTCTCTTGTCTACCCGTCTTTGGATGGTTGTCTATCTGTAAATGAGGATGGAATTTGCATGATGCTTCCTATTTTGCTCCTAGTTACTAAATTCTAGGAGTACAGATTTGAAAAGGTGAGTTATAGGTGATTGCTTTTATGTATTAATGGTGCCTATGGAGGATCTCATTAACACTCACAGCATGGAAAGTTCCTGCAGCTACCCTACAGAGCACTTGAAAACATGACTGCTGAGCAGGCTTTATTGTTCATGCTTCATTTTTCTAATTTACTTTCTAAAATGGTATTTTTGCAGCTTCCATATGACAAATAAGATACCATATGGGAAAAAATACCGGACAAAG